>NW_009939760.1:0-10118 GCF_000696875.1 Nestor notabilis
TTGGAGCATTCACAACTTCCTTGGGCAAATAATATTAATATATTATATAAATATCAGAGGAATAAATACAAAAAGCCTTTTATTAAGGCTAGGCAACTGAATTATGTTCTCAGACTCCTCTGAGTATAATGACCATACCTCCTACACACTTCCTACACTATTCTTTTTCTTTTACTTCAGAGAGAAGTAGTATTTCTACCTGCCCTCCTCATGCATACAAGAAGGAAGAGACCATCTGACAGAACTTTAGTAGCCCAACCTGTTAGACTGGGCTGAGAAAAGCCTTCATTCATGGATTCCCCGCCTTCTCCAGGGCTGCACCCACCGTGCTCATGGCCCAGGACACCATTTTAGCTCTTCAAGGGGTGTCTAATGCCTGGGACTGCCCCTGGTGCTCCTGATTGCCCTGCTTTTGGTAGCTCCTTGGCAAGCCATACTGGTGTCTCCAGGTCAGAAAGGATTTAGGAGAGAGGTTTGGTTTTCCCTCCGCTGAATGATAAGAACGAAAATAGGGTTCAGGTCTGAAGAAAAGAGGATTTGCAAGAACGATTTGGAAAATTTCCTAGCTGTGGGACCTATTCCAAATCCACACAACTGTTGTAAATTTACTACCCTTGAAAGAACCTGTGTTATTCTGCTTTTATTTATTTTTTCTATCTCTTTTCCTAATTTTGTGAGCCTGAACTGTGTTTTATACTGTATTTTCATCAGCTATGATAAATAAGGAGCTCTATTCTGTTGCTGGGGGGCACAGAGGTGCCTCAGTGGATCTTGTGCTGTGGATGAGTGGACACCAGCATGAGAAAAAATTACTGAATTCTATTAAGAAACTGTGCCTTATGAAAAGGCTTTTTGTGACGATGAAGAGTTTTTAGATAACATCCATTTTATCAACTATGAATTACGAAAGAATAGCAATTAACCTGAATCTTGACCTATCTGTGAAATAGATGACTTTGTGATTGTTGAAGATCCCTTAGATAAGCAAAGCCAATAGTAATCAAATGCAGTGGTAATAGCCAAGCCAGGAATATTTACATAAGATAAGGTCTTTAGGGTTTGGTTTTGGTTTTTTTTTTCCCCTCGATCTCTAAGAGACAAGCAGAAATAACCTTGACATTAAGCCTGGCCAAATCAGAGGAAAAAAAATAGCTCTGTCAGACCAGATTTAAACCATACAGAGTTGATTTATAATTTTCTGCTTGCAGTAAATACTGTTTATGATTGAAAATAATCAATTTTTAGCTCATATTATTAGAAATAAATAGATTTTGTGTATTAACTCCAGAGAGATAATGAATGTGAGAAATAAAGTATGGTGGTGTTTTATAATGCAGCAGAAAAAGCCTGAACAGTAAAAAAGGGAAGGAACTCAAGCTCCCCTGACCTCAAAACACCAGATTCATACTAGCAAAATAATAATTACTCTGGTGGAAAGACAGGGTGGAGTTTTTCATCAAAATGAAAGATCAAGAAAGAAAATGCATCACTGTATAAAAAGCCCACTACTGAGACAACTTTTCAACAATTGATACCTTGTTTAAAAAAAATAAATTACATGAGACTAGGAGATCAATTAGCCAAAATTGAACTCTACTGTCCAGTATAGACAAAATTTAAGTTAATTCTTTAAGCAAGACTGATGAGGACAATTCTGGCAGTTGTGTTATTTTTGTATGGAGATTAAAATTTTGATAAAGGTATCACATGTACTTCTTGTAGTGGAGTTTCATCTGAAAGTCACAGGATCCAAGAAGTAATTTTTTTTTTTTTTTTTTTTGCTTAGAACATGTTGCAGGTAAGATTATTCTAAAAAGCAAAGAAAATTAAGAAATGTCATATGGGTTTATTTTCTTATAAATCCTGTATAGGGAGACAAAAGATGTTTCTTTATCATCCCATTTCCATTTTTTTAATCAATCTAAGCAAAAGTATATGTAGATCCTTCTTTAATATTACACATCTGATAGTGGAAAGATGGAGTTAAATGACTCAATTCACTTGTCCACACAGGACTTTTGTGTCATTTGAGATGCTATGGGTTATCTTGGGCATCACATGGTGATGGAAGATATGACCCAGATTTTGAAGTGACGTTTTGAGTCAGGCATCTCAGATGACCCCAGACATCTTTATGTGGGCAACAGAAACAAGCCAAAGGAGTAGGATTAATTTCCATATTCTAGAAACCCAAATCCTATATTATCTAAATGGAAGAGTCTATATGCAAATTAGGCGAGCTTTAGGTTTGCAATAGTAAGAAGTGCAATATGATAATGCATAGTTATGACTTGTCATTTGAAATACTCTACCTTACCTGACTTCCAGTTAGCATTCCTGACAACTTGCCTCTCCAGAAAAGCTCAGGCTCATGTCTATCATTCTCAAAAGGTACTAGATTTCTACACTGGCTTTGATGTGAAATGCCATTCAACTCATGTGCTATATATAAAGCAAAAGAAATCTGAGAGTCTGTAACTGAACAAAAATTTCTCATTTTATCCAAGTGAATATATTTTATATTAAGGGAATTCTTGTTCCTTTTACAGCTATCCCTTCCCTCCATCAGCAGTAACCTCTCATCTTCGAATCAATAGGAAATTTCACTTCTACGAATCTATTCTTCATATCAAAGGAATGAATAATCTTACAGAATAAAACTAATCCTAAAAGCTACCCTTAAATAATTCCATTAGTAACCTCCCTGTGCAATTACGTTTTTCCTTTCCTCACTCTTCACCGCCTTTCTTCAAAAGTCAGTTGTTGTATACCCTTGTGCCCAGTTTGGCTAATAGATTTTCATGTAGCGCCATAATGTTTGTTAAGTGCAGCTAGACTAATAACCAATTTATACTCCTGATGCCTAGGAATTCAATAGTTCTGAAAACTGATATCAGATTAGCTTCTCACAATCTAAATGTCACATCTAAGTCTCCAGGGAGACCTAACAATCTTCTAGTACCTAGTGGGGGCCTACAAGAAATCTGGAGAGGGACTTTGTACAAGGGCATGTGGTGGCATGACAAAGAGGAATGGCTTTAAACTGACAGAGAGGAGATTAACTTTAGACGTTAGGAAAAATTCTTCACTATGAGGATGATGAGACACTGGCACAGGTAGCTGCCCCATCCCTGCAAGTGTTGAAGGCCAGGTTGGATGGGTCCTTGAGCAACCTGGTCTAATGGAAGGTGTCCCTCCCTGTGGCAGGGGGTTAGAACTAGACGATCCAACCCAAACCATTCTATGACTGTATGATTTGTTAATCTTTCTTTTAAAGCTTTTACTGAATATTTGCAAACCATTAACATCGAATTACCAACTATGTAATGACTCTTATCACTCTCCTACCTCATTAAATGAAGATATAATGTTTGGTCTTTTTAACTTGTTTGATTCCACTGTGATTACTCCATTAACATCACCATTTACTGTGAACTAGATGAACAAGGTAGGCAGTCAGCTACTATTCAGACAACAGCAACATAAATCTTAATTTCTGCTTCTACTGCAAACAATGACTGGTATAAATACTGTTGTACTCTTTTAAGGTTATTACTGGAATAAACCTAGCAACTAACTTCAGATTAGTCAATTTTAATAAGTAGGAGCTACAAACACTTCTTACAAATTTTAACCCTGAAATAATGTTTTATGTAAATATTCAACAACGTAGTGCTATAGTGCTTTCTTGCACATTCTGCCCTAATAGTTCACTCCACATACATTAGTTGAAAATGCAACTAGATATAGTATATTGATCTTGATAATTTTAGAAGTTTTCAGAAATTTGTCAATACTGTATAGCACATTCTTAAAACCAAGTTCTTTGCACACAGTAATTGATTTCATTCTGTATCTGTAGCTAATCTCCATAGCTGTTGTATTGATGCTATTTCAAGCAACTAAAGTTAGGAGAGGTAGATAATTATCTTCATAGATTCATAGAGGTTAAGGCAAAAGGGATTATTAGATCATTTGGCAAGCCTGGAATATACTGCAGGACATTAAATTTCATCCAGTGTTGATATCTGTTGAAAATGAGCTGTGATGATCAGTATTTATTATTATTATTATTATTGATCACATTTGTTATAGCAGTATCCAAAGTCTGAAGAAGAAAAGAACAACTCTGAGATAAACATGGTATAAATGTAGATTACTTCATGATCCCTGTCATGAAGAGTTTACAGTCCAGATAAGAACAGCCTGGAATTGGAGATTGGAATGTAAAACACACTGCACAATAATCTTCTGACAACAGCAGACAAAGTGTTAGTTGCATTATTGCATTTATCTTTTCCTAAGTCAAAAAAATATATCTGGAGTTAAGCTATATGGAAAAGAATGTCAAACACAAGAAAAGAAGTGAGTGAGAATGAAAGGAATGTAGGGCTGGAATGAAATTATTTTGAAGAGATATGGTACACCTTTGTGTTTTTCCTCAGTGGCTAAATGTACTGACTGTTCAGCGAAAACAAAAAACAAGATTCAGTGAATAGAAAGGTTCTCTTTATTTATAATTTTCTCATGTTTAGCAATATAGAATACAAGAAGTTACGTTTATTAGAAATATTCTAGTTTAATTCCATATTATGCATTCTTCTACACTGCCTTTTTGCCTGTATCTATATATAGACGTATAGGCAAATATATAAGCCTATAAGATACAGTGTACCTAGACATACAAATGCTTCAGAGAACAGGATTCCTGTACTTTTCAGTATCCTTTTCCCTCACAAAACCACCTCCCTTCACACACCCTCTCCCCCCTTCCCGATATAATGAAAGGAACTTTACCTCTGTTGTTGGTATAGTGTTTGTAAATTACTGTCAGATATGTTACCAGGTATGTCATCAGTTTTGAATAAAAAGGAATGTTTAGCTATCTTGCCTACTCTGAACAATCATGCTTGTAATGCAGTTCTGCAGTTCTGACCTTATCCATCTTGACAGGTTTCTCTGTGAATAAGACTGCTGATACATTTGACAACATTCTTCTGGTTGTAGTAGGTGTTAGATTTAGAGATTATCTAGAAAGGACTGAGTAGCAGAGAGTTCAGAATTTGCATTTCAGTGCCTATTAAAGTAATCAAGAAATCATCATAAAGGTTATTCACATATTTGGTGTGACTCTGTGGCTATTTTCCTTAATGGTATGGTGCAAAATTGCAGTCCTAAAAACTATACATAATATGCAACATCCTGATTATCAGGTCCTAAACTCAAATGCACTAAAAGTATTCATTTTTATAAATGCTCAAGGATATTAAAAAGTTTTCCACCTACACAGGATATGTTGGACAGTGGCAGTGGTATAATCATACACAAAATTACATTTTCCTTGTCAGAAAAAAGTGGAAAATTATTCTCCAAAAATAACTTTTTATTGCTGATAGAAAGGTTTATAACTTCTTTAGTGAAATGAATAAAATCACTTTTTCTGCCAGCTGATTTGACTCCACTGGGCTGAGACTAAGAGAAAAGACAGGCAGCACTTTACTGTGTTCTTGTGCACAAATTAAATTGCTTATGAAGGTAAAGAAAATGGTATTAAGCAGCTACAACTAGCAATATAATTTGATTGTTGGTAATAAAGATGCTGTAATTGTGCATGAAAACAAAAAAAACCCAACAAACCAACTTTCAGAGCCCATAGTAGTAGCTTTCTGGCCCTCGCAGAAAAAAATGTGTGGGTTTTTTTTCCTATAGAAAGAATAAACCTGGGACAGCTCTTCTGATCTGGCAGTGGTGCCCAACCAGATTTACTGGCTAAAGATCTGGCTGTTGAATTGCAGTCATCAAGGAACCTTGCTCTCTGGGTTACAATTTTGAGTTCATAATCAGTTGCACATGACAGCCTAGTCTTCAACATTGAATGTGGGGTAGTGCTCAATGAATTATCAGACATTCAACCTACTTGGCTCAGTACAGTAACAGATACACCAAACAGCTTGAATACAGAAGTACTACCTATGTCATTCTGCACCAAAGCTAACAGATCCTGCTTTATAGTCTTCAGTAGCCATTTTGTGCAAACAGAGCTATACTGACTCCAGACCAACATAGATTTGTGTCCAGCCATCCTGAGCCTACAAAGACCCATGTAATTTATGGATCTGGGACTAGCACAGAGCTAGATAAATGAAGGGGCCAGCATGGATATCTGTATAAAATCTTACACTGAAAACAGAAGAGAACCACTACAAAGCTTCTATATCCTTATGCTGAGAAAATCTCCCGAAGTGTGGATAGGATGAGGAAAAGAGATAAAGACTGTTCCAAGAGTCTGTTGGCGTACTTGTCATCTAAACTCCCACTTCAACAAAAAGAAAACTAAGCCAGGTCAGGAAAAAAAGCTATGTGAGAGGACAATTTAGAGAAAACTAAGTGAAAGAAATGCATTTTGCATTTAAATCTCAAAGCTGTGAAATCTGAGCTCATTTCACAGGCTCATATCACTTGTAAAAGACTTCCTTCATCTCTGTGCAGCTCTTGCAAAATTTTTCTCCTGTGCTTGCAAGTCTTTCCTTCTTGACAGAAAACTGTATAGTTTCTTTTGATTGTAACAGCTATCAAGGGAGGTCATGATTTCTGAAAAGAAAACCTAGTCCTTTTCTATGGAAGGCTCTTTATATTAAAATAATCTTTAACTTGGATCCTGTATTCAGTAGGAAGACAGTGCACATAGCAGTGCAAGGGGTGATGTGTTCAGAGACCTGTGTGTTACTGAGAAGATGGGTTGATGCATTTTGAAAACTTCTTTTTTAACACCTGCTTGGATTTGTTCCCAGATATAATGAGTTGCAATAATAGAGTCTGGAGGTCAAGAATGTATGGCTCACTCTGGCAGACTTTATTCCTGATGTTTCAAAGTTACTTCATGTTTAAACCAGTTTAAATAAGAACAGAATGTGGCCCTATTTTATTTTTCTTATTATTTTAATAAGTCAAATAATTTCAGATCTCATAAAATAAGAACCCAAACTTTGATTCTAGCTCTTGGTGTATCATGTTTGTAAAATTTGGTTTCTGGAAAAAAACTTCAAATGTAGTTAAAATAGGTGAAGAACTTTCATAGATTAAAAAAAACCCCACAAACCAAAGAGTTCTTTTATTACAGTTGGTAATATGCAAGGGGAAATAATATAGAAAAAGAAATAAATAGTGCACATCCATCAGTGTCACCTATTGGAAGTCTGCAGCACTAACCTGATCAATGTTGTTATCTCCTTAGCAAATACTTGTGCATAAAATTATCTATTTGTATAAAAAATTATGTCTTCAGTTAACTCCATTTATTTTTCCACTTTGAAATCTGACATCTGTGATATGCTTTGTTATTATTATTGTTTTGAAAACTTTGCTATATGCTTATTCAAAAAGACTTATACTGCAACTGGAAACCGGTAGGATTCGACTAACAAGCACAGGGGAAAATGTTTAGACTAGGCTAGACTAGACTAGACTAGAACAGAATATTTGAAGTTAGAAGGGACCTACAGCGATTATTTAGTCTAGCTGCCTGACCAATTCATGCTGACCAAAAGCTAAAACATGTTAAGGGCATTTTTCAAACACCTCTTAAACACTGACAGGCTTGGGGCATCAACCACCTCTCTAGGAAGCCTGTTCCAGTGTTTGACAGCCCTCTCAGTAAAGCAATGCTCCCTGATGTTCAGTCTAACCCTTGGCTTATGTAGCTTTGAACCATTCCCACAAGTTTTGTCACTGGATACCAGGAAGAAGAGATCAGCAATCACAAGCTGGTTTCAGTCTTTTGCATTTCTCTTGGACAAGGTCTTTCATGCCTTAAAGTAGTGTGACCAGAAGCAACTTCTTCAGTAAGTGCAACTTCAACTTTAAAGTTACTACTAGACCCACAGATATATTCTACATTTTAGCTGAACTCAGACAGACATTGGTGTTCCAATTAGTGAAATTAGCACTCTGTCTTATATTTCTCAATGACAAAAATTCATAGTAGTGGTGGGAACTGCAGACAAGTTGACCTTTTAAGTTCAACAGACCAATACAGATCACTACAGATCAGAAATATAGTATTTTCTCAATGGTATCATATCTATCATTATCTCATGTACTGTTTAAGATAGCACAGTTTATGCTTAATGAATGAAATATTTCAGTCATTCAAGTACCCTGAAAGAATCCCTGTTTAGACCTAGATTAATGTTTTGGGGTCCAACTATGTAGTCCAGGTGAAAAAAGAATGAGGAATTGAGTTCTCTTTCATTGAAATGTCAAAATTAACTACCGTTTCAATCACAAATGTGACTGGGATTTACCCAAAAATAGGTAAAATTTTCCTGAAGGAAAAGGAGGTTCCTAAAGAAGAACTCAAAATTTTTATTCAGATTTTAAAAAAAGTAGAGCCAAACCTTAACTAATGCTGTAACATGGGATTCAGGTCTGGAGTTTTGGATTGGATGGCAAATTTGGAGGCATTTGGAGTCGAAGTGTTATCTTTGCTCATGACAGTAAATATTACTAGTTCTCTTAGTTTAAAACTACTACAAAAGCACTATAGTCACTCTATACATTCCTAAACTTGCAGTAGAAGAGAATACACTACATATTAGTCATTGTAGGAAAAATAGGTATGAATGTTTTAGGGAGTACAATGCTTATGATTCAGTTCTAGCACTATAATGTCATGGGGTAGCATCAAAATACCAAGTCAACATTCAGACAAAGTACCGAACAACCATGCTGGAAGACTTTATTTTAGATTCAGTACAGCAGATTTCCTCTGACATGTTAAGAATTGAATTTTGCAATGGGAATTTAATGAGTATATTGCCTGTTAGTGACACATCCAGTAATGAGGGGCACTGCAAGACACTTTCTGAAACATTGCTACTGTTGCCTAACCTTCCTTTGATTACTTGCATTTGTACTGCTGCAGGTAGTAAGGAAAACAGAACTCCCACATGGGATTTACCTGTGGCTGTCACAGTCATGAAGAGTTACCTACTAAATTGCTTCCAGAACACTGGAACAGGGAGCACTTTGGCTGTCTCAAGCTGGTAAAAACTGTATTAGTGCACAAGTCTCATGTATAATGGCTGCAGGCAACTCCAACACAGAAATTTACCAATGTCAAAATAGATTATAGCAGTAATATTGAGAGAGCTGACCCTATGCTAGGCAAGTCACTGCACCAATCTGCTGCAGTCTACAAATCTGTAAAATGGGGAGAGTAATAGTTTCCTGTATTATAAGAAATCTAACACCACAACCTTATAAGATGGGCTATTTACAATGGACATATCAAAAAGGCATCAAACACATTAATTTTAAATGAACATTAATAAAATAAAATGGATTTCCCCTCTTATAGTCCAATTACATCATCACACTCAGTCAAGGTTTACTATTATTTTTATTCTTTTTTTCGTGTGTGTGTAGGTGTTACTATAAAGCAAGCCTGTCTTTTATAGGATTAATGGAACACTAAAGAAGTTCCAGCAGCAGCAGATGTAGCAATACCAGCACAGTCTAAAAGATCGGTGACTTACCCTAGTGCTTTTAAGTAAGGTATCAGTCAAACATAAGCGCAGTTCAGTTCATCAACATTCCAAAATCGAACTGTCTTTTGCCAGTCACCTTCTCAGAAATGAAATCAAACATTCTTGAGCTGAAGCACACACAACCTCTGAGCCTTGAGAATATAGTGGAATGCACTACATATACCTCACAATTTGCAAAAGGCTATGTTTAATAAATGCTACACAGGGTGAATATCTAGCTTGAAACTACATAAACAAATAAAGAAATAAATTTTTTAACCTAATCTCTATGTCTTCTATAAGACAAAATAAAAGATAGTATATGTATATGACTAGGTTTTCTCAGGGTGAGAGCCTTGTGTTATAGTGAGGGATAATTTGTTTTCAGCTGCTTTCACACTTTGGGGGAAATGTGTCTAAAATGGGGGAAATGTGTCTAAAATAATCACTCCTGTGCCTCATTCCACTGAGACCTACACCATTTATGCACCAGTAATGCCCAAGATTCAGATGTAAAGGCCAGATGATGTGAACTGAATTATGGTAGTTTCATTACCTGAAAATTTCAAATTCCTTTTCTACATATATATA
>NW_009939761.1:0-957 GCF_000696875.1 Nestor notabilis
AGGGGTTGCGGGCTGTGGGCCGGGGACAGCGGCCCCTACGTGTCCGAGGAGCGATGGCCCTGAGCAGCCTCCACGTTTGGCCGCCCCCCGACGGCTGCTCTCAGCTGCTGTCGAAGCATCACAGCGGTTCCCTTCGCCTTTGTGGAAAGGCGAAAGTCTGTGACGGCCGCAACAGAGAGGTTTTAATCTTAGCAACCCTCGACTTTATTTTAACCAACTGAGATGCGATGACTCAAAACCGAGAACTTCAATGCTCATCTCGCAATACACGTGCAATGAAAAGTAACAAGTCAGCTTTTCAGAAAGAATTACCCTTTTGTCATACCTCATCTTCTGCTTTAAACATCTATTAGTATTTTATCTCATCTCTCCCATGAAAAAAGGTATATTCACTGACTCTCACCATGTATTCACTGACCCTTACAACCAGAATTATCCAGGTGCGCTAGCCTTGCCCCACAGACTCCACAGGTAAACAGATAGCGCTCCCTCCTTGTGGGGATCTGTCCGCATTTTACAGTCGCGTCAACATGTAGATAGGTGTAGTGCCCGGAGGCGCAGTAGACACCAGATTTATAAAGCTGAGTTGATTTCCGAGCTAGTTCTTCTACCCAGTTTCTTCTTAAATTTTCAAAATACAACGAAACTGGAATAATCTGTGCAGCTATATTTAAGTTTTACGGCCAGTGCTTGCGAAACTCTCTCCTACAAAATGTCGGTGCAGCATGTCACTCGGAACACGCACCTGGTGCCGTCCTCTGGCATGTTTTTTTCTGCACCTTTACGCAGCAGGGATTTAGCCCGTGCGCTGGATGCGCTGCCAGGGGCGCTGCGGGAAATTCAGTTTTAGAGAAAGGCGAGCTCGGGAGGGAGGGCTCCGGGGCGTTTTGGTGAAGCACTGGGCAGGGGGCTCAGACTAAGGATCCGGTCTGGGGCTCTCTTGAGGGCGAGGGCAGC
>NW_009939762.1:0-223 GCF_000696875.1 Nestor notabilis
GGTGTCATCGCGGGGGGGCGGCTCCGCGGGGCTACCGTCGCTTCGTGAGGAGCGGTGACCCTCGAGCCACGCTGCGGGGCCGGGCTGGGGTGTGCGGATCCGCCGGATAAGCCAGGGCTCGTGGGGAATCTGCGGCTCCTTGCGAGGCAGCGGGGGCCGCTCTCCCGTGGGAGCTCACGCGTAACGGAACACAGGCGAAGTCAGCCGTCCCTCGGCGGCGTGC
>NW_009939762.1:262-26527 GCF_000696875.1 Nestor notabilis
TGCTTGAGGGGTTTGGTTTCAAAACACGGGGGAAACGGTTTGCTGCTTTCCATCGCTCAAAATACCCATGCATCGTGTTCATTCCAGCCTCTTTGTTGAGGACATACCTGCACACACAGAAGGAATTTTTACATATCCTTCTGCTTTAACTGTTAATCAGTTCAGGCGTGAAGCCATGTGCGCACCTCTGAAGAAACTGCTGCTTTTTGTCACTGTTCTGCGTTGTCTGTTGGTATTTGCAATATGTTTTACAGCCGGGCTGGAGAACATGGTCCACAGCCTTAACCGTTGGGTTCCGGTGGATTTCATGCCTCTCCCAACAACAGCCCTGCTCCTAAAAGCACTTGCAGCCTTGCAGCACATGAAAGCTCTCAAGGGCCAGCAGTCGTTCATGATCTTAGAATGGTTTGGGTTGGACGGGACCTCGGTGCTCATCGAGTTCCAATCCCGTACCATGGGCAGGGTCACCTTCCACTAGACCAGGTTGCTCAAAGCCCTGTCCAACCTAGATTACTTACATGACTTCTTATTCTTTCTTTCTTTTTCCTTCTGAGAGGCTGGGTTGCTCTTCAGATGACTTGTGAAGAGTGCAGCAACGGGAAAAGTGGTAGTGGAAGTTGTTTAGTATGTGACTGAGACAGTTATAATTTCAGCAATTTTATCCTTTGTTATGGTTAGGAGTGGAAACTGCTGTCTGCAGTTTTGACCGCTACTGCTGTTTTGGATATAGAGTGAATCAGTTTATCTGTTTTGGCTTTGAAATGGTCAGTATTTGTCTCCCACGAGAAATGTTGTTGCTTTTTTATTTTTATTTGCAGTAATCCCCTCTGAAATCTGACTTAGTTTTGCTAATACGTTGCAAGAAGATGGTTGAAGTAAAAAAAACAAAAACAAAACAAAACAAAAAAGCTATTTCCTGAATGTCTTTTGGTCAGGTTTGCTCAAAAGGGACTGGGAGGATAAAAGGTCTTTCAAGGGTAGGTGCCTTAAAAGTTCAGAAATGTGTTTTCTTGGTAGGGTAGAGGTGTGGTGCATAATAGGACTGTTATTTCTGGAAACGGCTTACACAGTTCAGTAAGACAGCAAAATACCATTTTTGCAAAGACTAAATGTCTCGTCCACTTAGTTAACCTGCACCTTCATACCAGCACCTTATCAGCTTAATACTAGCCCTGCCAGTTCCTTCTCTGACAGGGCTGAGAGGAGAAGTAGCTGTGGTATATCACTTGTCATTTGACTGGGTAGGGATACCGGCTGGTCGGGGTCCTCCCATGCTGCAGGTTTTGGCATTGTGGGTGAAATCTCTTCTTAGTGCTAAACAAAGGCTGGTTGTCAGAGATGACAAATCTAGACTGAGAGTGACTCCTGTTGTTCGAGAGATACTGACCTGCTTCTGGTGCTTGGGAGTGGGAGCTCTGGCTTGAGTTAATGGGAAAGATGAAGTCACCGAAAGGGTATTTTTCAGGTGCATGTTCAACTGTCTTGATGCTCTTGTGCAAGAGAGGGCAGGTACCTGATGTCAGCCTTCTTGGTCAATAAATAGGAGGCTCCTGGATGCACTAAGTGCTATGGTTTGGACTACTCAACTCTGCCTCATCATGCAAGCCCAATGGTGTAGCAACTTGCTTTTCCAGTTGAGCCGTTTAGTTTTGCACAAGGCTGCAGTTGAAGGTGCAGTAAGCTGGGGTGGGGCAGCAACACCTGCACTTTTGGTGAGGATACTCCTGATAATTGCTGTGAATGATTTGCTCCTCATCAGATAGCAGCAGGGGAAGCAGGAATCCTGGCTAGTAAAGCCCACCCTAATTACCTACTGTCGTGATTAACACTTGGGCTTCACTAAGCCTAGCTTTGCCAGGCTGCTGTTGGCTATCTGCCTGTATTTCTAACAGGTTGCAGTGTGTTTTTAATCTAGACCAACACAAAGGTAGTGTGCTGATGTGGACTGCAGTGTAAGATCTTTAGTATTGAAGCAGTGAAACTTTTGAGGACTTCAGGTAAAGCTGACAATGCTGGTCTGCTTCATACAGATTTGCTTAAGGAAGAGCAAGTTTTACTTGATCTTTTGAAGGTGTTACCATCTGTCAATTTGTTCTTATCAAAGATGCTGATTTAGACTTTCAGAAGAGTGTGATGAGAATCTGGCTAACTCGGATCACTTCCTGCAGGGCATCACTTAGTCAGATTAGAAATACGTGAAGATCCTCTTGATGATGTTCTCAGGATTTGAATCCTTGGGAAAAGAGGACTCATGCCTCTGGTGGCATTTGGCATTTGAGTCTTTTACAGTAGGTGGGTTGGGTTTTTGAAGATTCCACAGCTATTTCCCTGCCTCCATTTTTTTAGGTGTCTTGCTGCTATTGCAATAGGTGGGTAATTCTTTTCAGTATGCTCTGGTCCTGTTCAGCTTCTTCCTTTTTCAGAAGTGGTCTCTGTGCTATCAGAGGAGGGACTGATGGCTGGGGCTTGAACACAGGACAAGGGATAGGTGAAAAGCAGCACCAGGACTCTGGCAGCCTGTGTCTTCTGGATTTGGGAGTCTTACTTAACAGCAAAAGCAAAGTCACAATTTCTAACTCTGGAAATAACATCGTTTCCTTTAAATTTGTATTCTTTGCTAATGGTTGTGAAGTGGAGGAGTGATACAGTGATTATTAAGTCTCATCCCTCTTTTGGGACATATTAAGGGAGATGTCATCCATATTGGGGGGAAAAAAAAAGATCTTCCCTAAGCATCTTTGTTTAAAAAGTCCTTTTGTGGTTATTTTCCTAGTTTCTATGAATTCCTTCTGAAATTATCTTGCCAACAGAAGTCAAGGGCTGTCAGCGCCCTTCTAGAAGAAAGAGTGCTTATATGATTCTAAACACAGTCATCTGAGAGCTGCAGAAATAGTTGTTCGTTCTGTTTAGAAAATAGTCTGTTCCTAGGGCACAAGTCCTTTTTTTAGACTGCTACGAGAATGAAAAAAGAGCTTTGTGTCTCAAAATGGCACGGGCGTTTGCTGTTTGTTCGATGCAGCAAGTCTTCATCTCGTTCCTCTGACCTCCTCCTGGTTGGCTGTGGAAGCACTTCTCAGCACAAGGAGCGGGCTGGCGTTTCTGCACAGCAAATGCTTAGTGCTCAGATTAATAAAGATTTAGTGCTGGAGAATGACGGAAGGCTTGGGAGAAGACGCGAGCATGGCTCCCGTCTGCCAGATTGCCATGGAAACACCAATACCTCTTCAGCTCTTTAATTGCCTTCCCTACATTTTTGTGTTGAAAAAAATTTTTTTTTTTTTTTTTTCCTCTTAACTAAATACTTTATGTGGCCATTCTGGATTTCAGGCATTTTGGCTTTGTTGGGAAAACTGAAAATAGGGGAAGGTGGGGAACAGTAGCTGTGTAAGGAAATGGAGAATATGGTGATTGACAGACTTTGGAACTGTATTACAAGTTCAGTGGGAATTCAATATGTATTGTAACTTGAGCTTTTATCAGTAGTTCTTCAACAGGAACATGTCATGTGAACTGTAGCTGCATCTGATAGAAATAACAGTCCTCCTGCAGCTTCCGGGGCCCAAGACCCCGATGACAGAAGGACTTCGACTCTACTTGTGAATTTGGACAACAGTTCGCAGCTCTGTTCTTAGGAGACCAATTAGTAGTTTTTTCTCATTCCTGGGTGTTCAGGGGAGAGATTAGAAACAGATGATTGCAGGGCATGTAGTTTGTGTGTCTCAGCTTAATGTAGTCGGACTTGCTGTTAACCATTCTCAGATTCAGAAAAACTTGGTGAACGTCTGAAGCAAAGTTTCTTCTTCTTACAAACTTGTTTTCTGAAATCCACTATTTATTTTTTGTTTTATTTTTTCTTATTTTAATGCTTGTCTAGGGAAGTTAGGGAACTAGTTTAATTGTTGGGGTTTTCTCTCCCAAAAGGTCCAGGATGTTCGCTGAGTGCCTTCACACTCCTCTGAGCTCTGCTTTAGCTTCTTAGTTGGTGAGGTTTGCACTTCCCAGTTGATTTCAGGCTTTTGTGTCTAAAAACAGTGGAGATGTCTTAATAATCTGATTAAAGCATTTTAACTTTAGAGACTATTTCCATGCCTTGTCTACAAGCTTTAACTACTGCTGTCTTGTGAAGTACAAACTGGTCAGCTTGTTTAAATTCCCCAAATGTTAATGTTTTCTAAATATAAGCTGAATATAAGGTGCTATCATTTTTTCACTGTGAAGTTTTGTATTAGTTTGCTTCCTCGACCCTCTGTGTGGCTGCCATTGGGTGATTTGTTCTTCAGAAAAAAAGAAAAAGCTATTTTCATATTTTCAGCTAGCACTTATTTACTAGCGGGTTCTTCCCTAGTGCATAATCTCACTGGAACCGTAATCTGTTGAGGTTAGTGAATAGCGTAATTAGTCCTTTGTGGTTTCCCCCCGAATTTGGTTATCTTTGGGTATTCTCTCCATATGTGCAGTGCTGCTTATTCCTTACCAGCAGCTGTTTGTGTGCTGTGAGGTGCTCTGTGGAAGGATTTTATCCCTTTCTGCATATTGAGGACCTGCTGTTCTTCCTCAAAAATTGCACCTCATGTTTCAGCATTTTCTCTTAGCTTCCTTCTTCATGCTCTTTTTTTCTTGAAGGGAATCCAAGCTGTTTTTCACTCCCTTGGAATTTGAGACCCCTTGATTTGTAGTGTAGCATGGTGTTTCTGACCATGCTGATGATCGTCCTCTTCAAAGCTGATCTACCTTTGACAAGCAGCCTGAGCTTGTGTAAGGATTCCCCATGCATCCTGTGTTGCTTCTATTTGAGGGCTTTGAATCCTTTTTCCTCCTTTCTATTCATGTAGAATGGGTAACACAGTTGAGATGCCAGGCTGTTTCTCATTAATGTCAATCAAGACAGAAAATCCACTGACTACATAAAGGTTATTGAAACCTATTTTGTCCCTTAGTTTTCTTTCTAGTTTTAAATGTATCTTGAGCCTGACTTTTCTTCTACGTTCGAGAAGGTTGTTTTCCAGCTTCTCCCGCAAGAGAGCTTTTGAACCTATGGACAGGTTTCAACCAATGTGACAGAGGTCTGTGTTCTTGAAAGATACTGAGTTTCTATGAACTTAATGGAAAATTCATGGACAGAAAGAGGAGAGAGAGACCCATGTAGTGTCCTCCCAACGCGAAAGCTGTACCAGCAGCTCAGCAATGTTCTCTGCCAGTCTACTGCTCTCCCCTTATTTAAAGTAAAACTTATGGTCAGACCCAGTACCTTCTTAGATGCAGGATAATCAACCACAAAGCTACAGGAAACCACCTTTGTAACGTCTCTTCCTCAGAGCATTGATTTTTTTTTTTTTTTTTTTTTGGTTGTATTTTGCATTTTTATTTCTGCTTGACTTTTTCTGAACTTGTGGGTGAGAAGTTTATTGGAATTACTTTCCTTTTAATATTTATAACAAAGCCCTTTCAGATTTTCTCTGGTTATGGCTTTGTTTCCCTATAGTAGCCTTCTCTCTTAAAAGCTGAGCTCTGACACAGCTTCTAATCTTACTCCTTCACAATTTCTTTTGATTTTCTAGCCTAGAAAATAGCTGAACTTACAGTGGATAGGTGAAGTATAGAAACCAAATCACAACTTCCCTGTCATCTTGGCACTCTGAAGAACAATGGTGCAGTAACACAACTTTTCCTCTTAGATTTACTTTAGCTGTCTCTTTAGCCAAAAAATTCAGTGAAATCGTACTCCAGTTAAGCATGAGCTTTGGTGGATTAGGGTGTTGAGAATCGCAGCAACTCCTGTAGCATTTCTGTGAGTAACGCTTTCTGCTTGTGCTCATTTTACAGCAGTGACTACCTGTTTTCTGCTCTGGCTTTGGGAAATAGTCCTGGTAGGCTAGTTAAACAGCAGGTTAGTATTTGGTTCTAAATGAAGGCATGTATGAGGATTTGTATAGATTCTAGGCTAGGTAGTACAGCTAAAACCATTTATCTCACATGCACTTAGAGCCCTCATCCAGGAAGTTTTTCAAACTTGTCTACAACACATGCTAGAAATTGGGGCCACCACCTTCCATAAGTGGTGGCCTGCCCACTTCGTAAGAAGCCAGCCTTTTAATAATTGTGGGGTCTTTCCCAGTATTCCCATAATATGCCCAAATGGACTGACAAAGATCCTGAGGCAGTTCAGCACATGAAAAAGCTGTGGGATTTCCCCTGAAGACCTGTTGGCATACTGGAGCAAGCCCTCCACTGCGCCAGAGTGCGAGGACTTGAAACATTGCTGTTTGTGCTTGATCTGGGCTAACCCAACTTCTGATAGTCTTGGTGGTTTTGTCAAGCTAGAGCAAATCCAGAAAACAACAAATAATTCACCATTGCTGTTTTTTAAAACAGAGAAGGAAACTGTTAAAAGCAGCCTGTTACTCAATGCCTCGACAGCGTGCTGATGCTATCTATCTATATATGGCTTCTAGAAAAGTGGCCTTATCTTTTCAAGACAAGGCTGTCTTCTCTCATGCTGTACACACCAAAGTGTTTCCAGTTAACATAATGGATGTAGCGAGGCATACTTTTAATGCTGGCTGAGGTAGAAGGTAGAGTTTCTGATACTATTAACTCCTGTGCACAACATGGTAGAATAGCAGAAAAATAGCTTTTGAAGTAAGTCATGTTGAAATGCCTTGGTTTTGTATCATTGTGAAATTGTTAAAGATATCGTGAAATACCGGAAGACAGTGCTTTGTGCACAGAAATGCTAATTTTACTGTGAGAACTGTAGTCCTCAATTTCCCTTGTGATTTCTTTTTTTTAAAGAGAAGTGGTCGTGTTACTTTTTAATAGTCATTTTAATATAAAATATGGTTACATTTACATGCACTTCAGCTTTAGTTGCATTTCAATGTATTTCTATTCAGCCTGTCTTAAGCTGAAAAAATACCAAAAAGTCATTTTACTTTTGTTTTTTTCAGTTTCTTTCGCTTGTAAATTACTATATACAAAATATGTTTTTACCTGCCTGTGTTGCCCCATTCACTGTGTGCCTCTGTTAAAGAATTCTAAGGACTAGTAGTGGTTTAATGACCTGCTAAACAGCAGTTCAAGGCAGGAATAATTTGTCAGAAACCAGGAGAAAATTAATCATTACTTTGCTAAAGCCTCTCTGCTCTTTCTGTATTTGGCTTATTGAGCTAAACTGGAATCACTGATTTGGATCCTTACTGTGACCCTGAAAGCCACCACTCTCTTGTTCCTCTCCATGCAGTTGTGCTGGGAAGTGTTTTTGGCCAAGTGCTAGTTAAGCTTTTACTATGTGGATTACAAAATCAGCTGGCTGCTCAGTTCTCACTGCGGACATAGGTACTTCAAGAGTTTACAAAATTGTGTTTGAAAGTATAGGCACAAAATAAATAATCCTCTGAGTATTTGCTTCACTGGCTTGATCGGCGTGAAAAGAATGAACATTCAAGGTAGTAAGATGAGAATACCAAGTCTGCTTCCCCTCCTGGTTCTCTGAAATGTGGTAAGGCTCGTTCTAACCTTCCTCTGTTTCCCTGGAGTAGCATAGGAGGTAAGAGCAGTCCAAATTATTACAGGTTCTTTTGCAGTTTCTCTTGAACACACTGTAACTGAACCATGCTAACTGGAGTTAATCTCTGTTGTGAAAACAAGCTGCTGTAGTGTTAGACAGAAGCAGATGAGATTTGGAGTCGAATTTGCTGCTAAATGGGGTGAAAATTCAGACAGGTGCAAATCAGTGTGTGTTTGACTGCTGTGGGAGGGAATGCCATGCGAAATCTGTGCTAATATTTCTGTTGCTTGGTAACCCTGACCTCAGGGGTTATCTGAAAGGGGCTCGGAGTGGAATTTTGTTCATTTCCTGAGAGCTCTGCAGAAGCAGTGCCATCCAAGTGCCCCATCTTTTCAGAAATCAAGTTAACAGAAACAGCTGTACTCATATTGTGGGAAATACTGATAGTTTTCTTGGGCAACTGTGTTTAATTTAACTGTATTCTGTGTAGGGATTGCAAGTTTGAAATTTTCCTATAGTACCTTGTAGTGCACGTGACCTGTTTGCATGCTACAGGGTTATTGAGAAATAACACTTCAAGCCCTGGATCCAGTAACTGGAATCTGTTCCAAGTGGTCTGATTGCTGGACTGAATTTGGGATGGTTGCAGGGAGAGCTTAGTGGTACTGATGAGTTAACTCTTCTGTTTCTGAGTGCTATTCCTTAGTTGCCAGTACATAAACTTTGACAGTGGTTTGGACCATTTTCTTCCCTGATCCCTCTTGCTGAATTTGTATTGAAAATTTAATACCTCTTGAGGAAAGGAAAACCATCCTTGAAAAATCAAAAAAGGCAATCAAAAAGGCTGCTGCCTTCAGCAGCTGGTACACAAGCAGGCAGTTTAGGTAGTTGGATGTCATTGATGCCTCTAGGTGCCTCTAAGACTGGTTATGGACCCTATTTCCGTAATGGCACAAAAGCGTGTGTGTTTGGGGGCCAGGAGATAGAACTGGAGGCTGGAAAGAGCTTGTGATTTCTCAATATGTGGATAAGTTTAGGATAGAGCCCAGATCTTCTGGTTTTGAGAGCTTTATCCACTAGTTTGGTGCTATTCAAATGGCAGGCTATGGCCTAGAAGGGCTGGCTAAATTTTTGTGCTTCTAGAGTGCCCTCTGCTCCTGCAGCTTTTCCATAGTTCTCACTCTTCTGCTTCAGAAATAGCTGTGGGGTGCTGCTTCAGGTCCCTGTGAAGAGACAAGCCATTTGTCAGAGCTGATCAGAACAGACCCCACTAGAGCTTGCAGTAGACTTGGGTAAAAATAGACCAGCCCTGAACTGTATCATACCTAATCCTTTTTTTAAAATGTAACACCAAAAATGTCAGTTTGAGCTACAGAGTATATCTCCTCCTTAGAAATAACAAATTCTTTGCTGCAAGTCTTTAACATCTCTGGTGTTTTCACTGACTCCTAAACACAATCCTGATAATCGGGGTGCCACAACAGTAATGATGTTGCAGCAAATTCTGGATTGCTAGAAATGTACAGTAGGTGAGTTTGAGGGACAGATGCCCCTGTTTCGGTGTCTAGTGTCCCTAGAGGTAGTAGGAAAGATTTGAGACAAAATTTTCTCAAAGAAGGCTTAGGAGTAGTTGCCTTGTTATTTTGGTGAATCTCAGTCTAGAATTTTGATCAGAAGGTAGTAATTGGTGACACTTAAGCCAAAATACATGAGTGCTGACATTAATGTCTTTGTAGAAATTACTTCATGCTTTGCTTTGGAAATCTATGTAAAAGAAATTCTAAAAACATTTAGTTGCCTGATGAACAAATCTGTATTTGATTCTTCTTTCAGTCTGGCTCTTGTGATGCTGCCAGAGATTAAATTAATCTCTGTGATGTCTTTGTTTTTGTTCCAGACATACAAAATTTTCTACTATAAGATTTTAATTCCTCAAAATATGCTAATGAAGCTTTGACTTGACATGTATGGCTACTTATTTGACTGTCGTTTTCTTTCAGCTTTGCAGTGTATGGATGATTCCAAGCCATGTGTTAATGAGGGAAAGTGCATTCCATATCAGAATGGGACAGGATATTGCAAGTAAGTTGGTTTAATTTCTAATTTAATTGCCAGTTGTCTTTCACTCAGGTCCTAGCCAGAAAGGAAATATGAATTGTTAATATTTTCTTATCAGGCACATTCAATGCATTCAGGTTTAGCAGAGTTGGTGTTTCTTGATAATGTATTAGTTTTTATGTGCTATCTTTTCGTAACATTAGAAATCTGGATTCTTGTTCAGATTTTTTGGGTTTGGATCTTGTCAGTTTGATTTATTTTCATTAAGTTAGGAAGAGAGACCAAAGCCATCATAGAGGTAAACTCTATATGTTGCTTCCAGACCCACAAGTTAAGTTGGAACTTGTTCTCTATTTTATAAATTGCCTTGCTTTATGGAGCTTCAGACCCAATTTGAATAGTTTTATGAAGTTTTTCTTAACTCCTCTGCACTCTGAAGTGTGCCATTCCTTTCTATATGCTGGAGAGCAAGTAATATGTGGGAGTTGCAAAAACAAGCTAACAAAAAACCCCAAACACCCACATTTGTCTTTATTGCATAATTGATTTTAGTAAATGTTGACACCCTCTTCAGTGGTGCCTTTACTTTGCTGCCACATGGAAAGCTGATCAGCAGGAGCTTTGGCAGTGTGTGGTATCTGAAGAATGGTATAGTTTAAATGTAGTTCACCTTTCAAATTGTAGTACTTAGATTATTTCTTTTTTTTAATTAAGTGGTATTTTGTGAGAAGATAAACCCTCCTTGTTTGGCAGGGTTCATTTACTACATCTGCAGTAAATAGATTATTTTCTAAACCTTGTTTAGTTCATCAGTGTAAGTTGTGCCATTTTCTAGCATGCTAAATCCCTCTTAATGCCAACAGTCTTTAAATATTAGTGAATTTTGTCCTGTTGATTTAGCTTGACTAATACACAGCTCAGCTTTTCACCCTTTTCTGCACATCCATCTTCCCTAGCCACAGCATTTAGTTCTTTCTATTAATGTGGTACATGAAACTCAAAATATTTAAAATGCACCTGTGGCACAGACAGGGGAAATTGTAATCTAATTTGAAATTCTTCTCAGTTTGAAATCAATACCTTATGTGCAGAAGGGCCTTAGAAAGGCAAATATGTAACTTGTTATTCCCTGTTGGGTTTTTTAATTCAAATTTTTAACTATTACTGCTTCCTAGTCTTTCCCTTTCCCTGGCTTTATGTTGCCGTCAACAGAAACAAGCTGCCCTTCTGAAAAGAAAGCTGGAACTTTTCCTGCTTTTCACCTGTATTTTAAGACTCAAACAAGAAAGTGTGATGTTAGGAGCCTTTCTGACACATACTTAAGCGTGTTAGTCTGGAGCCAAAGAATGTGGGTGACGGTGGAGGTAATTAGACTGGTATTGATGCTGGTGCTGCTTGTGCCTTCCTAAGGATGTTTTCTCAAACTTGCACGTTCCTCTTAACCATGTCTTAGATCATTTTTTAAAAAGAAAAAAAAATTAGTTGGTTCAGTATTTGTAGTTCAGTCCAGATCTTGACACATTTCTCTTATCGCAGTCTCAGCTTTGACCATGGTTATATTTTTTTAAGCACACAGAGTTATTTATAATTCTAATGTTGCCTTCTTCCTTTTTGTGCAAAGACTTCTTGCAGGTCTTAAGCCAAACCCTCCTTCAAGTAACATCTCAGTCCCTTTGAAGGTGCCTGGATATTTGGAAAGGCTAATAGAGGCCTGCGTACAGAGATTAGTATGTGTCTGTTTTCTAGTTCTGGCTCAATAACTCTTTTTTGCAGAAAAGAAGGTAAAAATTAAAAAAAAAAAAAATCCCTCAGTTGTGGAGACTCTACCTTCAGCAGTCTGATTCTTAGCATCCTGTTTTGGTTTAAACTTTTTTTTTCCTTTATTGCATTATGAGGAACTCTGAATAGGGGAACTTTCTGTCTGGTGTAGTAACCTAAACCACTTTTTGAATTTTTGATGGCTTTAAGAGTGAAATGTTTTGTTCAGTAAACTGAACTTGTTACTAAAGGAAATGACTTGGCTTCTAGCTCTGGAGGATCACTCACTGATTAGCTAAATCTCCACCCCTTCCACTTTTCTCAAGTTATCTGCAGTACTTCCTCTGCTGAGCAATACGTTGTTATAGTAGACTCTCTTCCTCTTTCTGTACCTTCTCTGGGCCAAGTTGTTTGTTCTAGTGTGTGGTCAGTCCATCTAGCTAATCTTGCTCTCTGTAAGAAACAGGTGGACAGCTGAGGGAGAACCTCCATCAGAGATAAGATGTGATGCATAAAACATGAGTAACATACGCACTGATAAGCAAAATATCTAGTCTAGATATTTGGCAAAGCAGCAAGTGACAGCTTAGCGTCGAAACAGCTTTCTTTGTCAGAAAATCATGCGGCATCTACTCCATTAAAAGAGAGACCTTTATTATGGTGCTTCTGGCTTCTGTTATGGGAACAGTGGTTGTGACCCTTGTAAGGAAGTTGGAGTTGGATCTTTATCAGACTGCTCTTGCAAGCACCCTTTAAGTACCTCCATTCCCCTGGTGACGATGGTGGCCCATGGCTGTCGTTTTGTAGCACTGTTTGATAGAATCACTGACCTTCTTTGACCTTGATTTTATATTTGGAAAATTACACATTCCTGTGTTTGAGCCTTCCAACGTCAGAATTTTTGTTTGAGATCTTTCTGCACTCATTCAGTGACCAGCATGGTGAGACCATAGACCTTATTCCAAAGAATATGGCTGTATCTGCAGCAGTAATACAAAGGGGACTCATTCTTCCAAGCTTTCTGGGTCCTGCTTTGACAAAAGGCAGTTTCAATTTGGGGTTTGGCTTTGTTGTGCACTGTGGTGGTGGTTTGTTGTGGTTATGTGCCCCCCCAAGCATCTCTAGCCAGTCTTTTGTACATTGAGGTGTTAAGCATGGAGGAGTCTACTTGCATGTTCTCATATCCAGCAGAGGAGCAGGGTAACAGTTGTTTGTTGCTTAATGCTAATTGTGAGCATTACAGGAAAACCCTTTCTCATCTCCCTGCTGCTAGATGACTGGGAAAGTGGTAGCTTATAGAGTCTGGGGATAGCACTGCTAACTTAAAGTAATTCTGCAGTCGCAGGCAGGCTGGGAAGGCGTGGGTAGAATCATAGATTCTATGGATTAGGGTTGGAAAGGACCTTAATCATCTAGTTCCAACCTCCTGCCATGGGCAGGGACACCTCACCCTAGACCATGTCACCCCAAGGCTCTGTCCAGCCTGGCCTTGAACCCTGCCAGGGATGGAGCATTTACTGCTTCTTTGGGCAACCCATTCCAGTGCCTCACCACCCTCACAGTGAAGAACTTCTTCTTCCATATATCTAACTTGAACTTCCCCTGTTTAAGTTTAAACCCATTACCCCTTGTCCTACCGCTGCAGTCCCTAATGAAGAGTCACTCTCTGGCATCCTTGTAAGCCTCCTTCAGATATTGGAAGGCTGCTATGAGATGTAAGGTATGGGAGTTGTTTTAAGGACAGGCAGAGCATAGATTTTAGCAGCACTTCTTGCTGGTTTCTGAGTGCAAGAGTCTGCTGCACGTGGATGCAGGATTCTGTCTGTGTTTGATGTGGGGCAGGGCCCTGAAGCAGAGAGTTTTCTCATGTTTGGCAGCTGGCCTCTCCCAACTTCCCTCTGGTGCCCCAGTGACAGGGAACAAAAGCAAAACTGTGCCAGGGAGACAAGCAGAAGTGAGAAGGAAGGGAGTTAGGGGTAGAGGTGCGCCAAGGTTTAGGGAGGAAATTGCGCCTTGCTACTTTTCATGCTTTGTATGCTTTTAAGGTTGGATTTTTGACCTTAGAATTGTTGCATACTGTGTTTCCAGAAGGGATATCGGTACCTCTGTATGAACCAAAGTACTCGTTTAACACCAGTGTCTCTTGTCTGGTCCTGATGATAAAAAAAAAAAAAAAAAAGACCGTGGCAACCATGGCCTGTTTGCAGTTCTTGGTCAGATGGAGAGACTGCTGAAGTAGGCTGATGCCAAAAGGACAGCTTCCTTCAGCACATCCTTTCATTCCCAAAGCTGTCACGGTTTGTGCAGCTGTGTGCGCTTCTGTGCCTCTTCAGTGAGCAGCGTTTTTATCACCATGTGCAGAAGTCTGTGCCCAGTTTACATGGCATGATACAATTTTTACCTCTTACCTGCAGAATGGCAACAAGAGGACCACAAAGCATGCCAAACTCCAAGCAGCAACAGCTTGGCAGCAAGCGGCTTCTTTCCCAATTCTAACTCCCAGTAACTCCAACCCCTTTGCCAGGCTTTTGACCTACCTTTCTTTCCAGCAGGATCTTTATAAATTAATTTTAACTTGGGTTTAAGAAGACTTCTGTGGCTGAAGGCAAGATCTTAGTCTGCAGAACTGCTTCTGAGACTGCAGCAAATGTCTTCTCAGGATCTATCTTGAGAGACTCATCACTCCTAGACCAGTCAATGGGGAATACCCATAGGAGACCTTGTAGCAGGATGAGGCCTGAGAGTTTTCCAGAAGAAGCTAAATGCAGAAGTTGTCCCTTTCTGAGAATGGGCTGCCCTTTCCTGTTTCCTTCTGTCTCCTTTCAGAAGTTAAAGGAGACCCTTGAGACAAGGGCAGAGGGGAAGGGGAAGAGTACACACACATTTAGCTTCAAATCTGGGAACAGAGTGGCGATTTGGGTTACTCGGTTAAAATTTTCTGTTGTGATTCACCAGTGCAGACCAAAAAGCTGTTCAGAGATCTGATGGTCAGAAAAAGCTGTACTGAACCTTCCCTGTTGAGACTTGGGTGAGGGTATTGTGGAGTGGTACACTGTAGGAGCACTTTCTGTAGACTAGAAACAATAGCTGTGTACTGCTTTAAATGCAGAACAGAGAGGCCATCCCATAGTTTGCATTCAAAGTATGACGCATAAATGGGAGCCTTGAGACATGGGAAGGAGCGTTTGTAAAGCTAACCAGAGAATCCTGTTCTCCCTCCTGAGAGGAGGTGTAGGTGTGGGAGTCAGAACCCGGGAGCCAGAGGGAAGTCTGGTTAAAATCTGTAGCGAAGTAACTGAGACCCTTCTCACGTTAGTCATCAGACTGCATTTTTCCCCCTGCTCCATTGAAGCATCTTCCAATCAAAGTGAAGCGAGTGTTGGGTTGAGAAGGGGGAGAAGCAAAACTACTAGGAAATTCTTCCCCTTGCTTTTTAAATTAAAACCATCTGCTTCCTTCTGTGCATCTCCGGATGATATCACTGGGCCTGAATAGGAAACTCCCATGAAAATCAAACATCTGGAAGACTGGTTAAAGCAGTCTATAAGGTGCATTTGAAGAGACTGTTCTGTGAATGTGCCCAAGCAAATATAGCACAGCAGATGAGGAGGTTTTTCCAACAGATCAGACATTTTCCAGAGGTCTTTTGAAAGCAAGAGAGAACCAAGTATTGGGAGGTAACTTCAGTTTACTTTTGTAGCAGAAGAGCCAAAAGTGCAGCTTTTGTGAGTCTTCTACTTTTACTTTGTAGTGTTAGGTTGTTAGAGTGAATGCAGCTCTGTGGATTTGTGGAAACTTCAAATTTGGATAAATATCTTTGTTTTGGTTTTTTTGTCTCTTGTTTAGCTCCATGAGAGCCTGAGCTAAGGCAAATGCAGGCTGGAGACAAGAAGGAGGAGGGAAAAAAAAATGGGCTGAGCTCAAAAGTATTTGAGCTGGAAAGTAGCCCAGAGAGAGTAAAGGAGAAGCTTTAATTAGAAGCAGCTGCATAGCTGATGCAGCCCACAGGACATTTTCCCATTTCAAACTCTCTAGCTTTCAGTAATCGTGATTTGAATTAAGTTGTATGTGAAATTTGTTCTTAAAAGATTAAATTCCTGTTGAAGTAGGTTGAGAGACCTCATGTGCTTCCAGAAAGTGCCAGAACAAACTTTATCTTCCTGTTGCTGTTTGAGTGTTAGATGGAAAACTGAGGAGAAGCAGTGCCTTTTATTTGGAAAAGATTCTATTTCCTGTTCTGAGCATGTCATTTGGAGCTGACACAAGCTGCTACAATTTTAAGAAGCTGCTCTGTAGACAAGTGGCTTTCCCCCCCCCCCCCCGAAAGAGTAGGTTGGGATGAGAGCAGAGCAGGGGTGGTGGGAAGCTGGAGTTGCTGTTGAGGATAATTATATCCTTTAAAGAAGTCTGGACTTAGACCCCGCTTTTTCAGTGTTTGCCTCTATTTTTTAGAGACATAATGTGGTACCCAACATGAATCATGGGCAAATATTTGCAGTTTTGTCTATACCAACATTTAGAACTAAATTACTAGTATTTGTGCCTAGAAATATTGATGACAGAAGACATGGTTGAAAATCTGGATTGTAGGTTTTTGTTCCTTAACATTCAGGAAAGATTGCACTGGATTGCTGGAGGGGAAAACTGCATAACTGTGTGACCAAGCACTTCTCCAGGAGGAGAACAAAACGGTGGATACCTGACCTACCATCTTTCCACACGCAGACATGTTCCCTCTGGCATATTCTGTAAGGCTTTGTCCTTCCAAATATAAAGAGCTAAAGTTGAAAGAGCTTTTTCTGTTCCCTGTTGGAGCGCTCCCTCATGTTTTTCTGATTAGCCTCTGAAGATACCAGAACAAGCCTGGTCTTGGAGTGCTCTTCAACTTTGTCCCAGAACATTTAGGTACAAAATGCTGGGCCATTTGTGGGTGATGGTTGTGAGTTTTGTGTTAGAGCACAGGTCCCATCTTTCCTTTTAAATCATACCAGTTATACTCTTAATCAGTGTTTAGGCTCCGTCCTCACAGTTACCTAGGGGCAAGAGTTAAATATATCTTCCAGTATCCCTGAATATTGCAGGGGGAGAGGAGTGTGTTTTGTGGTTTATTTGCTTGTGGACAACACGTGGGATGTTCCTCTAGCCTTTCTAGTTTGTTTTACAGCCTTTCAATGAAAAAGCACTTTAGGACTTATCTTTTATGTATATTTTGTTTGTATTTGTTGGAGTGGTGGATGATGTTGGAGGACCTCTTCTTTACCTGAAGAAGTGCCTTCGGTTGGGTTCTGTGAAGTTCTATTTTGTTGCTCACTCTTTCATGAGAGAGTTACAAGTGCATGGCCTGTGCTGGCTGCTGTTAGTTGGGGAAGTTTGGTGTGCTGCTGACACTGAAGGCAGCTGAGCTGCCGAAAGCCCCCCGTCATTGGTGGTGGTGAAACTAGAAGAAATACCTATTACAAAATCTTGTAAACCTTCTGGGACTGAAGTTCAGATTGACTCTACATGTTCATCAGCTGCATACAGATGTCCAGAAACATGATTTAATTGTAGTTAGCCAGACGGTCTCTGAGCAGAGCTAGCCAGTGCTCCATGTGCAGGCTTGAATGCCGTGGGAGTTGAGCAGTTCTCAAGCTTCTGGCACAGCTGTCTTTGCTGGGTGCCAGGTTTCTTCATGATTGAGCTCCTACAAAACTGTGCTGTAGCCTGCTGGTGTTTGGACTGATTTCTAACCCGTATCAAGGAGGGATTTTGGATGTTAAACGAAGCATATAGAACTTCCATGGTTTAGGCCCAGAATACCCAAAGATTGCCTCTTGTGTGACGTGGCAGCACCTTACACTGACAGCCTTCAGCTGTTGCAACGAGGATGGCACAAGAGGTAGAGGACATTCCACAAATGGTGTTCTCAGGATTTGCTTTCTGTAACTTTATTAATCCCGCCTTGCCCTGGAAAAACTCTTTCATGTCTGTTCTTGGGTACGAAGTTGAAAGTATTAAGGTATGGTGAAAGGAGCCTAGTTTGGGCGTGGGGAAAGGTAAATTACAATTATGCACATCTATTATGTGACTTTCCTGCTTTAGACATATGGCTAAAGCTAGTTAATAAATTTTAACATGAGAAAAAACAGTTGTGGTCATCTAGTAATGACCCCTTTCATAACTTGGATAATAACCTCTCTGAGTAGCTGTGTTTGAACTAGCGTGCATACACTTTCTGAGACAGCCAATCCTAGTGTTCTTTTAAACAAGCATGAGTGATGGAGAAATTCCACTGCAACCTTAAATGCATTGTTCCAGTTGTTTATCTCTACTACTGAGAAACTGTGTGTAAGTCTGTGTTTGAAGATAAAAATATTACCCTATTTCTATTTTGAATTTGTCTAGTTTGAACTTCTGATGCTTAGTTCTGTTATCCCTGTACCTTTTAGAATGGGAATTATTGTTAAATCCGAGGTTTTGTGGGTACTTGAAGCTTTTGGGTACTTGAAGCTTTTGATTAACCGTCTTCTTCCCTTTGATAAGTAGACTGAAACACCTGAGCTTTTCACTGTGTCAAGAGCTCTCTATTAATCATTACTGCTCACTTTGAGTTCAGTAAAGCTCTTCCTTCTTAAACAACAGACATGAGAACTGATGTAATGGTGTGGTAATGGTTGTGCCATGCAAAGTATCAGATATAGCATAATCTCATTTACCTCCTACCTAATATTTGCTGTTTGTAAATCTAAAGTATTTCTGGCTGAACTGTCATGCCAGGAATTCACATTCGGCTGACTGTTAGGAACCCCCAGAGCAAGTCTGACTTTCCCAGATTGGCCTCCTGT
This sequence comes from Nestor notabilis, assembly GCF_000696875.1. Classification (NCBI taxonomy): domain Eukaryota; kingdom Metazoa; phylum Chordata; class Aves; order Psittaciformes; family Psittacidae; genus Nestor; species Nestor notabilis. Next base: position 18,410 of record NW_009939762.1, read on the forward strand.
TCGGGGGAGAGTGCTGTGTATGTTTTGTTTCTAGCTGTGTGACTTCACCATTCTAAAGTGCACTTCATGTGCTGACTGCCTTGTTAAGCAGTTCATGTTATTACTCTTTATCAAGAGCTTGTCTTCACTCTTACCTACTTGTTTGACCAGCATTGATGTTTTCAGTTGTTATTTGTTGATAGAAGTGTTGAATAGCGTAGGAACAAAGGCAGATCCTTGTAGTATTCTGTTTAAAACACAGCTTCATGATTGTTCTTTGATTTTTTAAATTGAATTTTAAGGCCTATCCAGTTAGGTGTGGGAATTTTTTGTTTGTTTGTTTTTCAAGCTACTGTACACTTTAAAGTGCTTAAGTAAAAGGCAGTCTTTTTACTGTTATGTTCCTGTCTCGGGGCTACGTAGAGATTTGTGTATTTTTTGCAGTTGGAATCTCTTCCTTTTGGATTTGAGTAACTGATTTAATAATTGTATCTTATTCTGGAACAAAGTGTATCTAATAATCACCTCTGAATTTTTGCAGTGAAATACATGTTCTTTCAGGCTGTGTGTAGTTTGGGTTACTTACCAGTTAAAGCATGCAGCTGTGCATAGAAGAAGTACAAGTGGACAGTCCTGTTTTGTGTGTTAGGTGTTATTTTTATCTAGCATATACTCTTGCAGCTTTCTGCTACCTGGAAGAAGAAAATGGAACTGTGGGATGACACAAAGGTGGGGTTTGCAGGCTTGCTTGCCTGGGTCCTGTGTTGCTGGAAGTTAAATGGAAAATTTGTAGTACAAAGGCCATTTAAAAGATGGATTACAGCTGACAAGTGTAGTCAGACTGTATTGACATAAGTTTAGGTTAGAGAGAAATAACTGCAATTATTCTGCAATCGCAGATCTTTGTATAAAATATTGCCCTAGCTGTAGATAGTGTGTGTGTACTCGTTCTTCTGTAGGAGAGAGAGGAACAATGACCTTGTCGTTAGGGTGCTAGTGAGGGGCGTGGGAGACCTGACTTCAGTGCTTGCGTTGCTAGCTGAGTGCAGACTTCTGCATGTCACAGTCCCAGAAGCACTTATCAACATAAGGATAACAGTATGTTCCTGTCTCACGGGAGTGTTGTGGAGAAAGATCTGCTACAGATCCTCAGGCCCTCAGACACTGCATTTGTACAAGGTTTATAAATATTTTGGAAGATGGATAATACCTAGTGTTAATACCTATTATCTAAAATACTTTTCTTCGTAAAAAGGATGCTTATTAGAATGGGAGTGGGTGCAAGGAATTGTTACTTGGCAGTTCTTTTAACACCTAGGCTTTTACTGAAGTTTTGAAGGGAAGTGCAAGAATAAGGTCCTGCATTTGATGTAACTCTGACTGTATGCAGTATTTCTTCATTTTGTAATGAGTGATTTCACAATTTGAACTTAAGTTTTCAGTGGTTTCAGTTGGGACAATACCAGAGAAAGGCCCTGTTACACTTATGACGTTAGCATTTAGGTCTGTTAGTGTTATCATTAGTTATGGCAAATTCCAAGACTTTTGGGGCTCATGGAACTTCATTCCTGGTATCTTCCCAGGATGGCAAGGCTTCAGGTGAAAGTGCTGCGAATAATTTCTTCTCTATTGCAGGTGTCGAGAAGGCTTTCTTGGAGACTACTGTCAGTACAGAAACCCCTGTGAAAGCAATACCTGCAAGAATGGGGGAACTTGTGAAACTGCGTCTCTGATAGGAAAGGCTACCTGCAAATGTGCTCCGGGGTTCACAGGAGAGGATTGTCAGTATTCAGAATCGCACCTCTGCTACATGTCCCAGCCCTGCCTGAACGGAGGAACTTGTCATCCCCAGAGCCAGGAAACATATGAGTGTGTCTGTCTTCCAGGTTACACAGGTGAGGTTCTGTATTTGTACCTTCAGACTCTCTTCTTTAGAGAATTTCTTCATCCTAGAATGTTCTGCTGCAGTCACAATACACTCAAATTTACTAGCTCCAGCACAGGAAATGAGAAAAAGTCTAAATGACTTCATGACCCAAAAAAAGCAAAGGGGGAGAGGGCTTAGGGAATCAACCTCCCTACCCTTTACACGTAAGCAGAAAAACATTTAGATCTTGTGGCATTGTCCACATGGGAAAATTGAGTGCAGAACTTGCTCTGGAGTGGTGGCTGTTAGGCTTTGAATTCAGAGTGTAGCTTCTAGAAAAGTGAAATAAATTTGGCAGCAAAATCTTTCTATGGGAAAACTGTAATTGGGTGCCTGAGGGGAAGCATGGAAACTCACTTTTTTCATTCTTGAAGGGGACGTAGAAGAGTGACTGTCAGTGTGTAATATGATTTCAGGATATGGGTTATTTTTATAAATCACAACCTTCTATATTTTGCTGCTACTTTGCAAATAAAATGACTTTGTACTGTAACCAGAAATAGATTATTTTTTTTTTTGTTTCAAATATAACACTGTAAAATGCAGACATAAATTTTTCTCTAAAATTTTAGGATTTAGTATACCAATCACTTTGAGGTAGCATGAAGGAAATACTGTTTTCCACAGAAATAACATTTTATTAATGCAGTGCTCTGTCTTGATTCTACAGGGAAGGATTGTCAGTGGATTGATGCCTGTACAACTCAACCTTGTGCCAATGGAAGTACATGTACTGTATCTGGAAATAAGTTCTCCTGCATCTGTCTGCCTGGCTACACGGGCCAGAAGTGTGAAATAGATGTGAATGAATGTGCCACACCAGGCCTTTGTCAACATGGTGGGACCTGTGTCAATTTGCCTGGCTCATACAGGTGCCAGTGCAAGCCAGGCTACACAGGGTATCGCTGTGAAAGTGTATATGTGCCGTGTTCCCCATCACCCTGTATGAATGGAGGAACTTGTCATCAAACAAGTGACTTCGCTTTTGAGTGCAACTGTCTGCCAGGTAAATGATGATGCTTCAAAGTGCTTGGTTTTGTGGTTTTGTCACTGCATTCCTGGATGTATTTGTCTGAAAACTTCTCTTGGATTTTTCTGTGTGATGTTCATGTAATGTAAGGTTCAAGGGAGAAATCTCAGCAAGGCAGGATGTTAATTTCTGAGTGTCAGGATTTGGTAACGTGGAAGGGAAGAAAGGAAGAAGGCTAGAAATGATAGGTTTCTTTAGAACCCTATTAGAGGCAGAGAATCAAATAGGTGTAAGAACTGTGAGGTAGATGCAAATTGATTAGGGTGATATCTCCTAATGCCCATTTGGAATGCAAATTTCCATGAACCTCTACAAATGCATAGTTTCGCCATAGTAAAGGCCACAGTTAACTTCAGTGCTCAAATGAAGATGAACTTATCTTTCTGCTTCTCAGTCTTTACCCCTGAAAAAATACTAGGTTCTATTCTCTTCCTTTTCTCCTCCAGTTCCTCCAAATTTTGAGATATTATTTCCAACTCACCAAACCCTTTCTGTCCTGTAATATCACCAGATAAATGATGCTTGCTTGTTTTCTGATGCTGTTAGCTGCCCTGAGTTCACCCACAGCCGGGGTGATGGGCTTACTCAGGGTCATGGGCTGTATTGGGTTTGTGTGTCAAGCTGGCCTCCAGTCACCAAGGGACCCATCTCTATAAATGACCATATGTCACCTGGTTGGGACTCTGATGGTCTCATCTTGTCCTGCTCCTCCCCATCCACTTGCATATGGACCACAGGGCAGTACTAGTTGTCTTTGAGTATCAGGTTGTGGGGTTTTTTTGGCTGGGTTTTTTTTTTATTATTTTTTATATATTTTTTTTTTTACACTGAGTAATTCAACTCCATGGGAAACTGATTGTTTGGAAATGCTTTTGACTAGACTTCCTACTTAAGCATATTGCAGTTTGGCACATGAGCACTTGGTGTGTGGTAATCTAGAAAAGTAAATTCTCTCCCGTTAAGCATTTCTCTGTTGTTATTTATGTGAAAGATGTAGCTGCCATATACTGTTTAGGATGATTTTAGAGAGACTGCATTCTCATGAGGATCATCTGAAGCAGCAGGTATGTGCAGAAAGAGCATTTAGAACTTGTGAAAAATACTCTCTTTTTACGGACCTTTGTCTTGAAGTATTGGCTCAAATGACTTTAAATGTACATTGCCAACTTTAGCTAGTGCCTGCACGACTTTCTGAGTTTTCTGAGCAAGCACATGACTTTTGAAGAATTTGGGAAAGTTGATCTTAAAATAGAAGGGTGTATCAACTTTATTTTTGTGTGAAAGCAACCATTTCTTAGGGGTGCTTGAAGAAAGCGTGCTTAACCCTACAGGGTCTTTGAAAATGCTGTATCTTAACTAATGGTCGCTCTCGGGGGAATTTATTGCTTTTCTGCTCTTCATCTTTTTAAAATGAAATTGCAGACTAAGTATCTCAGGATTAACAGACTTGATCAGAAATTCGGAAGTTTTTTAGTCAGATCTGTTTAGCGAGTTCAAGATCTCGTGCAGAAGCAGTGTGGTTGGGGGAAGAGGATAAGATGACAAAGTTTGAAGGACCTGATCCTGTAAAGCTGATAAGACAGCTTTTGTGATGCTCTTACAGGAGCGCGAGACTGGGTAGGAGCACATTTTCCCTTAGACAAGCGTGTGGGCTGGCTAAGCTATGGTCGGGAAATGAAAATGAGATTGCTATAGTAACAGCTACACACCTACACTGCTCACACACATTTTGGATTATTAGCTACTTTTTTTGACTTGTTGCACAACATTTATAGTGGGGGTGGGTTAATGCTGCTTTGAGAGCCTTTACTTCTGTGTTTCCTGTATTTGTTTAAGTTGGCCATGTTGTTTTGATGGCTTGATTTGATTTTTTTTTTTTTTTAATTTTTTTAAAACAAGTGATTTGAAAAACAGCAAAAAAAGGGAGAGTTTGGAGAAGCCAAAATGCTTATATTAAACCCTTTGATAAAGGCAAGGCACACAGCCATTTCTTCCCCCTTACTGATGCATGCAGAGCAAAATTTCTGAAGTGTTAGAAAAGGTTCTGTCTGGGAAGGAAAGGTCAACAGAAAGAGAAGAAAAATGGTGATCTGTCACACCTAGGGAAGATGTGAAGATGGCCTGCTAATCTGGAAGAGAGTTCCAAGAGTATGGACTAAAAATTCCTCTTTAGACTCCCTCTCTGAATTGGAGCAATGCCGATGATACTGTGACTATAAATGGAATTGCTCTAGCCCTTCTTTCTGGACTGCCTTAAGATGTTACTGTCGCTCATCATTATGACCATAGAGGCAGGAGGCAGTTACGTCTTGAACTGCTGAAATGGTTTTTCCTATGATTTTGCACTTGTGATCTGTGAAACTGCTTTGAATAAACTGATTGTGCCCAAGCAGCAATTTAGGCATAATTAGGTTACTCCTGGACTGGCCCTGAAATGGGTTTTTGTTTCTTGTAGATGTTTTCTTAGGTTTTGAGTGAATTTCATTTTTTGTAAATGCAGATACATGGTAATGAAAGCTTGAAAATGTCACACATACACACACACACCCTGCAACATGTCAGAGCAGCTTTTTCTACACCAGGACAAGTGATTATGTAGGGTGTAGTCAAGCTGCTATTTTAAATTCTCAGGTTCACATTTCTCTAGTGGATTTACACAAACAAATTTTGCATTAGGTAATTCGTGAAGTCTTGTGTGTTAGAAGTCAATTTTTGGAGGCAAGTGTAAGTGAAGAGTTATCTACTATAAGTATTATATATATGTATGAAGGATAACTTTGTATTTTCTATTTGTCTAGCATAATCATTTTTTCTCTGGGCTTTGGTTATTTAGGTAAAATCAAGGTGGTAGACAGGTGAGCATGTCAATCATAATATGGAGTCGTAGTTAAAGAAACAAAAGCATGTGTGAAAAACTTAACCTGAAGCATTAGCAACTCCCTTAAATATAAGAGTGAGCTTGTAGTTATAAATATTTGACAAAAAGGGAGTTCATTTGGCAACTAACCTTTTAATGGAATGTTAAACAAGTCAATAGAGGAAGTTCTTAGCTGGGAAAGTGATTATTCATTGTTATCCATCAAAATAATTACCCATTAACTAAGATAAGGACCTTAGGGAATTCCAAGGGCTTGTTCAGGAAACAATCTGTCAGGCTGGAGCAGGCTGTTTATGAGAGCTGGAACACTTCCTGGGAAGAGGAAGTAACCTCACGCCAGTTTGTAGCAGAGCGTTACACGGCACTGTGCGGTGAGCATCATGGATGGGGTCTAGCAGACATACTGAAACACTGAAATTCCTGTGGTAGGGATGACCCTGCTTTCTGGGGTTTAGAGATGAGCTGCTTCCTGTGGGGTGTGAGGTTCTGCATGGCTGCAGTCCTGGGGTACCAGATGGTGCGCGTGCCTCTCTGCTCTGGGTGAGCTGGCTCTCCTACATGGAGTAGCCCATCTCACATTGATTTCAAGAAGCTGAATCGTTGGAGTTGCATGCAGGCAACTGCTGTTGGGCACCTGGTGTGCACAACCTTGCTTCTGTGTTGAAATAATAGAGGTCAGTTTTAGTACTCTGAGATCTCTAGTTTCTTGTCAGTTTGGCAGTAACTTGACATTTTCATTAAGTTATAATTTCCTGTCCTCCTAATTTATTGGTCCTGCAGAAAAGTGTAATTTATAGGTTGAAATAAGGCTAAGGGTTAAGATTTGGAGGTAATTGGATTATCATGCTCTGGAATGGGGTGGAGATTTCAGATGACATAGGAGCAAAGATACAGGCTTGTATCAGTCTGTGCACTAGCAGAGGAACAACATAGCAGTGTTAGCAGTGGGAACACTTTTCCCCTTGAGGTTCTCATTCCTTAGTTTGATGTGCTTGGAGATATGGAGCAAAAGTCAGGATATGTATTGCAAACTGTTCTCTTGGAAGAGAAAGCAAAGGACAACATGGGAGTCCCAGCACAGGGGGGAACAGGAAATGGCATCAGGTGTCCAAATCCTTAAAAACAGTGAACTCTGGCTTTGTGGAAGATTCAGGTTATGTAACTGCGAAATCAGACTGGGACCCAGCTTCAGAAGAGCTCTCAGCAACTTCATGCTTGTTGTGCTCAAATGTAGGTGTATTAGCCCAAACAACTGTGACTAAAGGACTGATTTTTAAGGATGAAAGCTAAACTTTTCTAGGACAGTTCAGTTTACAAATTAAGCAGATTGCAGTACTGTGGTGTAAGTAGGACTTGAAGAGGACACAAAAATCATGCCTTTACAGCTTTTTTATGTTCTGAAGCTAAACTAGAGTAATTCTTCAGAGTAAGAGAAATTTAAAGGAAGACTGGGAGTTGGGAAGTTACCAAAAAGGAAATGTGTGTTTTCTTCAGCTGTGCACTCAAAATAGTGTCATCTTCACCATTTCAACCCTTCCTGATTCCCTTTCCCTTGGAGATGTCTTTTGACTGCGCACACTTGACTATGGATCATTTCTCTTCAATCTTTTACTACTTTGACTATTTTTTGGTTTGTTTTTTTTTTTGTAAGCTCTTTTTTTGATTGTTTTTTTGCTTTGTTTTGTTTCTAGTCTACTGTCACTAATGTTATCCTTCAGCTTTTAGTGTAGGATTAATGGTTTTCCACATCTGCATGAGATGCTTGATGATCAGCTCTTAGATGATAGTGTAGCTGGTTAAAACATGAAAATGTGCAATGGCTTGGTGAAGTTTTAGTATTGCAGTGACTTCCATGCTTTATTATTATTTATTACTATTGGGCTGCTCCAAATTTGTGTGCAGTACAGTAAGATAGTTTTAAATAAATGCCTGCTGTCAGGAATTTGTTTACTAGAATGTAGGGTAGGTCTTCATATTGTCTGAGATGAAAGGATAAGAACGTAAGCCTTTTGCGTTTGTGGTTCTGGGTGTATTTCCATGCTGATTACACTGGTGATGTGAGTACCATCTGTGGTCAGTGGGATGTTTCTTCTCAAGCTGAAAAGCAAGCCGATAGGACACCTCTGTGTTTTACAGCTGAGCCTTTAGTAATACAGGATAGCTTTATACAGTTTTAAACATAGTGGTCTAATATGGATTGTGTTCCTTGGTAGTTGATCCTCAACAGCTTTTGCCAGGAAGGTACCATCATGATGATTAGGACTGAGGTTAACCTTGTTACATTTCTTCTTCATTTTAACTTTC
>NW_009939762.1:26558-31720 GCF_000696875.1 Nestor notabilis
TGCAGGATCTTGGGCGAAGGTGCGAGGGGCTTTGAAGGGAGAGGGTGCTGATGCAAGACGCTAATGCACTTAATAAAACTTGGCAACAGCACTCTACTTCTTACTCTTACCTGTAGTATTGGAGAAGTTTAAGAGGTGGGAATGCATACAAATCACCTCAGACCTCTTGAAAGTAGTGGTAGTCTGGAGAAGCTTCATCAGAGCTCTAGAGTCTGCCTCATCTGCCACACAGCACGATCTGCGTTGGATCAGATGTTGCTTAGAAGTGTCTATGTGACTTGACACAGATGTTATGGAAGCATTTGGAACAGGGCATCAAAAGTGGAGGGGTTAAAGCATAATTTTGGATGAGAAGCCTGCATCATGTTAATATTACATTCCAAAGTAGTGAAGAGGCACAGCTGATGTTTTAAATTAATGTGTGTGTTCTGGAATCATTTTTTTCATCCACATTTGCATGCATCCACTTGTGCTTTGATAAATAGCACTCATCCAGCAGAAAGAGCAGGTTTATTTAATGAAGCAAATCAGCAGGGGAAATTGAGGGGAAGATGGATTATTGATGATTCCCTTCCCTAATGTCCCCATATCTCCTTATTTGAAAGGTGAGGGAGGTCTAGCAAGGGTATTTTGCCACTGTGGCTACGCTCATTAGAAGCATTGATTTTCATTGAGGAAGGATGTCTCGTTTCTTCTGCTTTTCAGTCAGGGCTTAGTGTATAAGTGTCTCTTGGGTGGTAGCCGATTTGTTGATCGACTGACTTGTCTAACACTGAAGAGATCCAGATCAGGAATTTGGAAACTCATTTTCAAAGCATAGAAGATCTTTCTCTGATACAGCTAAGGTGTGTGAACTATGCTGAGGTATTCATATAGTGAATGCCAGGCACTTCTTTTGCCATGGGAAAAACTTGTCCTGGTTCATGCTCTAACTGCTGCATTGTGGGCAGTGATGAGCTTACCTCATAGTAAACTAAATGTCTTGGTCTTCACTTTGTTTGCTTTGAATGACAGTGCTCATTAGTTGCTAAAAAAAACCAACAAAAAAACCCTGTCGTCTTGGTTGTGAAAACCTATTAGGCCATCTATCCATGGCAATAGTGTTTTAACTGTGTAATCTGACCTACATGCTGTCAGCAGGGACATTTAATGAAGTCTGTGGTCAGCATGCTACATTGAAGTTCACCATGATTAGGTTAACAGTGCAAGTGTTCAACAAAAAAAGGGGGGAAGCTGTATGAGAGTTGAATTTTCTTCAAAAGAGGCTGGAACCCCTTTTCAGTCTGCTGTGTTTCTGCTTTGTCCAGGTTTCGAGGGAAGCGTCTGTGGGCACAATGTTGATGACTGCCCAAATCACAACTGCCAAAATGGGGGTATATGTGTGGATGGTGTGAACACATACAACTGCCGCTGCCCACCGCAATGGACAGGTACGTACTACGGAAAACAAATGCAGGACTTCTGGCCTTCAGCCAGTGTACAACTGGAGTTGCATACAACTGAAGACTGCTCCTGTCTGTGCCTTGTTCTGCAGTCTGGCGGGCAGACGTCAGTGGAACTCTTTAAAGAAAACTGCTTGTATCAAAGCCACCATAATGGAAGGCAATTTCCCATTGCATCAGGAAGTATTAGAGGTTTATGTGCATATGTGTCTGACAGACGGGTACCATGGTTCATGAGATGCAGTGCAGTGCCAATATCAGAGCTGTGCTTCTTGTTTGGATTGCTTTGTAAGAGAGTATGAGTTTTCCAAAAGTACAAAAACATGGCTTTGCTGTTACAGGGATGTGCATATAGCTGTGCTTTGTTGATATATTTGGGGGTACTTTTAACCTGGGGTAATGATCCTCATGTAGATAATAGTAATGCTGCTGAGGAACAGGGCAAATCTGAAAGGAAACATAAGTGGGAGAAAGGGAGGGAAGAGAAGTGTATGTATGGGAAGCTTCATGTTTTTGCTACGGTTGTTTTCCTGCTGTGACTAATTTTTATCTAGAGTTCTCTGACTAGCACAGCTACTTCAGCTTCATAAATGAGTCTGCTTTACTCTGAGTCTGTAGGGGAGAAAAGTGTAAATTTCAAGAAAGTGTTATGCATGATATAAAGAAGCCACTTACAGGAAATTCAGTGTCATATTTAGTCACAAAATGTCTCCATACCTCAAAAATAAACAAATACCTTCAGTTTTGGGGAAGGTTTTTTTGAGTCATAGTAGGTGTTCTTAGCTGGCACACTTTTTCAGTTGCGTATAATTTTGCCCTTCTTTCAAAAATCGTAGGTAAAAAAAAAAACAAAACAACAAACCAGCCCTAAAACTGGAAAACTGAGGTATGAACTCAATTTTCATTTTTCCTTTCATAAAGTAGATGGGGGTACTTGTTCTGGAACTAAGCTTGAACTGCCTTCTCAGGTTCCAAAGAAACTTTAGCACATTTTTCTCTGTATCTAGGAAATACAATTTTTGAAACCTGAATATCTTGCAGTGAGTGGCACTACAAGTGTAGTTCAGACAAATACACTGTGAGGAGTTTGACTACTGGAGACAGAGGTTTTATGTTATTCTAGCTTTTTTCCTCGGCGAGCATCATTTTCATTATAAACCAGTTGTCACTAATTGCGAAGAAGGCTGCCAGTTAAGAGCCCTCATTAACTTAAAAAAATTATATGTTCTTAAGCGAAGCTAAAATCATGTAAGAGTGAAATTCACCACTTGCTTGCTCTTTGAAACAAAATGTAAATAAGAGAAAATGAGTCCTCTCCTTAATGATCAAGTACCTTTGCTTCTATACTGCTTCTGTATCTGTATGTCTTTAAAGCCTGCAGAAAGTGAAACCTGCAAAGGAAAACAGAGAGCTTGGTTGTGGAGCCAACAGCCCTTCAGTGACCCCTAAAATCTTGCTTCATGCCACAGAATTTATAAACTGTCAGTAATAAATTAATCTCAGGCTTATTCCTGAAGCATAGAGGATGTGATGGATCATGAGCATGTACTATGTATTAAATCTGCAAGGGATTATTTTTCTTTGTAGAGGTATCATAAGCTTAGCTTGTCTTATAGGGTTTGGGTGGATAACTGCTGTCAGATAAGGATGAGTGCTGCAACTCACCTGGAAGAGACCTCGGTGGTAATAGACTGTGATTCTGTTTGTTTCTGTGGTGGATTGTCTCTTTGATTAACCACTGAAGTTCTTTGCAATGCAGTTGTGGCAGTTCCCTCTCTGAAGCTCTTATGGACTCTGATTAGCATTGGGAGAAATAGTTAGACCTGTGTTGTGCCATTTTATTCTGTATGGACAGTCTCTTCAGAAAACCTTAATTGCATGAAGGATGCTTCTCTTTGATGAAGACCTGGAAAGACAGCTAAGTCTTGTGTTCTCATGGCTTTCTAAAACAATTTAATGGAATGGGCTTTCTGAGAATTTCCTTTGATTATGGTGAAGTTAAGGTTATCATCACAGCAGTAGTTTTAGGTGACGGCTTCTCAAGGCCATTGATTTTTTCTAGACTTATGAATCAGGTCAGTTTGGAACTAACCCTTGTTTCACTTTTTAGGAAACAGCAGCTTGGCTGTTTGTGCAATGAGAGTTAGAGCATTTGGGGAACTGAACTGTCTTGTTTGAAATGAACAGTGCTGGTTTCAGTGTTCCTACTAAAACATGAGTAACTTCAGAAGTAGCTATGTATGTCCATACTGACCAGTGTTTGACACACGTAGGGCAGTAGCTCTGTGCATCTGTAGGATCTATTAGTTATAGCCATTCCATTGCCTGTGCAGTGAAACGATATTGGCCAGCTTGCTTTTAAAAATGCATTTATTGTATCTGTAATATTCCACTTGCCTAATAAATGTGTGTACAGTTGACATCCCATGATGCCCCAAAGTCCTGTCCAGCTCCACAGTGAATGCAGCCATGTGGTGTGAGTGGAGAAATGTCTTGCAAGTCATTTGAATGCCTCTTGTTCTCATGTCCTGCAGGTCATCCCAGCAGTTACTCTGCTCTGTCATCTCAGTAACATTTTCTTAGGAGGATCTTCTTTCTCTGAATAGACTTCAATCCCTTTCCTGCATCTTCAATTAGACACCAAGAAAGTGCATGATAACAGTACACATCCAGCTTGGAGATATGAGGGGTGACACTGAGGCAGGGCATAAAACAGGGAGGATAGATGGGGAACTGCTAGAATAGTTTGGAGACAGATATGACTTTTTTCAAGGTGAAACTGCAGCTGATGCTGACAGGAGTAAACTACAATAAAAAAAATGAATTACTCAGCAATAAGGAAATGTTGTATAAATGCAGGCCCGTCCTTTGCATGAACGTGGTTATAGCATTATAAATCATCTCTAAGGTAAGTGAAGAGGGAAGAGCTGAGCAAATAAATCTTTCCAAGTATCTCCTGATAAATGCTTATAGCACAACAGTGTCAAACTGTGAGAGCGAATACTTCAGGAAATCAAAAGTTTCCAGTGAGACCTTGAGGTTAGGGGACATTGTGTGCTGCTTGGGGAGGGAAAAAAAAAAAAAGGCCAAATGCGCATGTTTCTGAGTAAACATCAGCCAAAAATGAAAGGATGTTAAATTTTCTAAAAATAGTTGACAGTGTAGATGTGCTGCCTTCATAACATTTCCACAGTCTCTTCTTTGATATACTTACTTGTCAAATAATCTTGGAGAAGTTTAAATTGGTCTGTTTGCAATTTCAGTCTTTATTTGATCTTTGTGCTGTGGGTGATGATCTAGCATGTTTTTTAGTACAGTTTGTGCTTCATGGCATAGAGAAACCAGTTCCATTCCTTGCTAGGAAAATCAAGAGACTGTACAGCATCCGATGAAGAAAAGTTTTGTGTAAAATAATATTGAAGCATCCTTTACTGAAACAGAGTATGTCCTAACTCCTTTTGGTAACCACCTGCCTCTTGGAATTCCCTGACAGGTGGTGGGCTGGACAGCAGAACTATGCATTTAAAAAAAAAAAATACTTTTTCTGCTTGCCACTAGAATCTAGCTTTGGAGACACTGTTTTCTTTCAGCCTGATTTCCTGTCCTCAGACAGAGCTCACCTCTCCTTTCTTGTTGAAAAGCTTGCCTTCTCTTTCTCATTTTGCTGCTTTTTCTGGAAAGATAAAATCTTACCTTTCAGTAACAATGATGAGAAATTCC
>NW_009939762.1:31751-41650 GCF_000696875.1 Nestor notabilis
TCACTAATGTTATTGCCACCTTCCAAGTTCTCGTATTTCATATGGTTTTAGTGATTGTCAGCCTTATAAACTTGTAACTGGCAAGATGATCTTGGATGTGTTTTGGTGAAACTGCCCCAGATCTTTCCTGTGGCTGAGTGTTAACTGAGTGTTTGTTTGTTTGTTTGTTTAAGGATGGCTTTATCTTGTCCCAGGCTAAATCCTTTGTCAGAATGACTGTGTGTTGGGTCCTTTCAAGGCACAATATTGCAGCTGTGGAACAAAGCACACCTCTTCTTGGAAATAGGTTAGGATGCTTTTGTGAAAGACTCCAGTCTGTTCCTCTGTGAATGGTAGGTCAGAGAATTTGGTGTGTTTTAAGTGTGATTTGAGTCAAAATTAACTAAAAATCCTTGCTAATAACTGTGCCAATATGAAGGCTCTGATTTATGCTGCAGTTCTGCAGCAGTTAAACCAGCCTGGTGGGCTCACTGCGGTCTGGGGAAGAAGGTATCTTTGCCTTCTCTTAACTGCTCCCGGCCACTGTCCCCCTTCCCCTAAGTTGGCTCTGATATTTGGTAGAGCATGCCACTTTAATGCACTCAATCTAGTGAAAAATTCCTGTCCAACTGCTTTTAATTCTTTTGTATGTGGGGTCAAGAATTAAAATTTGCAGAGCGGTCTCATGGGTGAGTGGATGCAGAGGAAGCAGTGGCAGTCCAGGGCTGCAGAGTCATGTGGAAGTTTAGGGTGTCCTTCCACAGGTTCACGGTGAAACCATCTGAGAATGTCAAGGCTGCTCAGTCATTCCAGACTGCAATTCATATAAAGGATCAAGGCTTTGTTTAAAATGCACTTGTTCTCTCTGTTGATCCAACCTATGCAGCTTTGTGTCAAGAAATATGTCTTGAGAATTTGGGTACTGAAGTGATTCATAATATAAAATGCTCTAAATGCTTTTATTTTTCTTGGCTGAGAAAGACTCCTACTTCACTCCTAAACACTGTTGAAAACTTGTAGTGTTTAGAGGATCATTGTCAGTCTGTTTGGCCCAAATCACCTATCAGGAGTGGTGCACAGCGGAGATTAAGATTTGTATCCTCCATTGAGTTAAATCCTTTGAATGGTTTGCTCCTGGAGTGCTGCATCAGGAGTTGTGGGATGAGTCTCTGGGTTTGGTGAACACACTGTCCACACTCAAGTGGGTTTTGGAAGACCTACGTTATAGTGCTTCAGTTGCAGGCTTGGCTTACTTGCCTCCTTTCATTATTTCTACCCCTGTGGCTGGGAAGGCAAGACTCCCATGGCACTTGTATTTATTTAGGCTTTGTTTTCCCCTGAAAAGGGGGCTCCAGTGAACTGTATAATTTAAAATCTAGGTGACCTTTGTCTCAAGGGAAGCACAGTGTGCTAACAGCTCACTCCACAAAATCACTCCAGCATCGGGACCTAGCTTAAGAAGCAAATGTTTGTCCTGAGCAAAAAAGCTCTTCAGGCAGCAACGCCATCCTTTTTAATTAAAATAGCTGTTAGCTTGGTCATATGCTTTTAAACACTAGCACAGGGGTTACTTTTCCTGCAGAGCTTTAGGCAGGAATTTTCAAAGGGTGGAGTTAAGAGTTCAGTTCGTATTTAATTAGAGTAAAATTTGCTCCCTACCTTGGTTTTCTTTCAAAATCCCTGCCTTAAACTCTGGGCAAATGTGACCCTTCTTTGCTAAAAAGGGAGGATAAACATCAAAAGACTAACTTTTAACATCGTAATGTAAGATGGTATGCTCTGGTATTTTGTTTTTTTAAAACTTTCTTTGCCAAATACCACTTTCCTCAGCTTCTCTATCACCAAGTATACAGTAATAAGCCATTTTAACTTAGTGTTCAAAAAACTACTGCCTTGCTGAGATACTTCAGAGGCTTGAAATGTAGAGAAACTAACTGACACTAGATGACATGGACCATAAAGGTTGAACATGCCTGTGTCCTAAATGAGAGGAATATACATCCTGTCATTTTCTGTAGAGTATTGATTATTACCTACCAGAGCATGCTGTCGGGGTTGCCCTCTGGTTGGCAGGCACATACAAAATGTGCCAAAAGCAGTCTTTACCTTTGTATTAGCACAAGGAGGCTGGGTCAGACTCCCATAAGAAGTGCAATCATCTTTCCCAGTTGTGTAGCAATGGTAGACTTTCTGGTGCCTTTCCAGACTTTACTAAAAAGCGTAGTAGTCTCTTTGGTACTGGCTGAGATCCACCTACGCCAAACTTGGCAAATGATTTGCTGGTGATTTGCTGCCGCTACATACAGTAGTATCTCCAAGAGACAGTTCTCTGAAAGAGGCCAAAAGGGATTATGATTCTTTTTCTTCCTTCATGTTTGAACTGGCAGATACAAAGGGAGCAGGGAGCATGTGGCAGCCTCTGGAGCTGGCAGCTCTAAGCTTGAATGTACAAATGATTTGAAGCATTGGACATAAACTTTATCCTGGATGTTGTTTGTTTCTTTTGTGGTACTTGATTCCAGCATTGTGCAGAGCATGTATTTCAGTGATATTAAAAGTTACACCATTAGTCAGTACCTTTATACCCAGTATGGATTCTGGAACACCTACCACAACCTCCCACTTGTTTTGTGCTGCTTTCCATTTCCCATCAGCAAGCCTTGGTTGGGAGGTATCTGTAATAAAAGACCTGAGGTGTTAATAGCTGAACTGATCTGATGACAGAATGACAACATCCAATTTAGGCTATGCTCCTGCCTTTTCCCTTGTGCCTTTGGTGACTTTCCAGACCAGGAAATACTCTTTGCGATCAAATGTGCCAAATAATCTCTTGTGAAGTTGTCTTTAAGTTTTCAGTACATCTTGCATGTGTCTCGCACTAAAACAAAATAGGCTAGACCACTCTGATGAGGCTGGGTTGGTGGATGTGTGCTGTAAGACCAGGCTAATAGATAACAGTTGTTTTATCTAAAACTAACTTGTTTCTGGCAGTTTCTGTCCCTTTTCTTGTACTTAAAATGAGATGATTTGTCTTTGGATAATTACTGAAGATGTGCTGCTGAGATAGCTTGAGAGTATGAAGCTTTTATTGTAAGGTTTGGCTCCAGCTATTACATTTTTGCCTTGCAGAGCTTTTCTCTTGTTAGTTATTTCCCTGATTCAATGGGTTTTCCAGATGAGGTAAGGAGAAGGGCAAAATGGAGAGTAGCTTGGTGATGTGTATTTCCTTTTGGTTGCTTCTCTATCCTGCTGCTGTCGCCAGTCATTTCACTTACCACCACCATATTAAAACAGTCTGTCATGAGTGCATCACTAATAATTTTTAATGAATTTTGTTCTGTTCACTTGTATTACTGCCTCTGAAGAGATCTATCAGAGCTGCCCACTCTAGCCAGTAGTCAGTGGGGAGTGATTTAGGGCAGTATTTAATGGATCAGGGCATGTGTAAGTCTCTTAAAGCCCAGAGTTTTGTATTTGGGGGTTGTAAAATCCCTTGTAAAAGCCCATTAGTTCCACTATATGCTTCCCAGTGTGGTTATGAAATTAAACTCTTTTCTGCTCCATATTAGCCTAAAATAAACACAGATGTTTACTCTTCTCACTACAATGGAAGCTTCATTTTCAATTGTTCAATTTCTATATTAAGCTCTTATATTTTCTGATATCCTGGATGGCATTTGACATTGCCCAAGATACAATAGATCTATTAAAGCCAAAAATCTAACACCTGAGTTTTGAGAATGGCTGCTTACTGCTTTGTTGTGCTGTAGTCCTGTATTTCAAACAGGAGTAAGATGCTGTGACATTCTGGGAAAGAAGCACTTTTTTTGAGAGGTGTCATGGATCTCACTTCAGTTCAGTTAGAGAACTCCTACAAAGTAAAAAATAATTGGCTTCAGTCCTGTTTTCAGGGGAAACTACTGTAATGCTTGAGCAAGGAAGACCTTTACTAAACACACGTGCAACTGGGTTCACTTTTTGCAGATGTAAACAGTGTAGTCCATTGAATTCTATGTGTGCCTGAAGCCATCCTTGGAGCTGAAAGCTGTGTTCATATTCATTGGATTGATTGCAGGGAGCTGTGGAGATGGCTTTGTTAGAGGGTTTGGAATTTGGATGTGATGTGGACATCACACTTGATCACTTTCAGTATTATCTGTTTATTGCTTTGGATGTTCTTGTCTGTATAAAGGTTTTGCCTCTTTTAGAGAAGTTTAGATTGCTTTGAGATACCTTGTGTCAATAAAGCAAATTATTTAAATGATCAAATATTTTTCTTTTGTATACATCCCTGTAATATCTGTTTCTTCCTATATCTTCCCTGCAATAACCGTTGTATTTTACTTTTTATCATCTGTCTCCCTTTGTGGGTACAATTGCTTTCTAAGTCTCTTACAAAATTCTTCTCTACATCAGTCTGTGGGACTCTGAACTCTACCCCTTTTCAGTGTCTTTATTCAAATGTGATGGCTTCAGTACTGCAAAACATGTTCTAGACCGAGGCTATGCCATTGCTATTGCACAACAACTGTTTGCATTAGTTATTCTTCCTTGTAGTCAAATGTCTTGTCAGCAATGTTTATTTTGTTGGTTAAAGCTGTGATTGACCAGAGGTTCCCACTGCACTCTTCCAAGGAAGCTGAAGTGTTTCCTCAAGGAGTGCCTAACCTAAACCTTCTGCAACAAGTCTACTTTTGAATTTTATTTGGTGTTTGTGCATCAAGCCTTGTCTGCTGTTGCATTACCCCGCCATCTTGCTTGGTTGAGTGAGTTTGTAATTCCCTGGCTTTCCCTTGGATAATATAAGTGTTATTTTGTTAAAGATATCACTGCCTACTGTTCATCTTCTTCCAGGCCATTAATTAAATGTTTCAATGCTTGTATGTATTCATAAATTGTAACTTTTTTTTTAAGGGCATATGGCTAATTCTGTGAGGTAAAGATCAATTGAATGTCTTTACATGTACACAATTCAAAACCATGGGAGCTAAAGTAGTTTTTGTAACCACCATTTTACTAGAAGGCCATATAGTTCCATGCAATCTTTCCTTTTCCACTTGCTGAGGAGACTCACACAACAGCTTGAGGAAACAGAGCTTTGAGCTGACTGACCAGCATGCGTTGGGTTATGCTGTCAATGCAGATGTTTTCCTTCTGTTAGAAGAAAGAACTGGACAAAGAAATGTCTTTCCCTGGTCAGATGCAGTCTGCCAGCTGAGATCCTGATTATACACATAGGTGGCTGGAGAGGGGAAGAAACTGCATGGCCCCCTGCACTGTGTCATTGCTAACCTTCTGCCACAAGTAGTTTTGTTCATTTGTACAAATACTGTTTCTTATCTCTTAGCCTGTTCTTGAGTCTTGGTAAGATGCCGTTCACATTCTCACTTGGTAGTCCTTTGAAACTTGGAGGAAAAAATGTAAACAGTTCTAATGAGCCATGCTTTCTTCAGCTATACTGATGGCATTCAAAAACCATACAACAATCTTCGGAGTACTTTGTGAATTGTAGTATTCTTTCAGAGAGTTTCTGTCTAGATCTGGTTTATAGATTCCTAGATAGCCCCTGCAAGAAAGCTAGTGAGCTCTTCCCTGTGTAGTCCAGCACTAGTATGGGATAAATGACAAACTTCTGGTGAAGTACTCAGAGAATGGAGGCATAAGAACTTCTGGTAACCTGAGCTCCTCTCACAGTGAGTCTCCTAAGACCTTTAGGACCAGCTTGTGATTCTCACTGGGATATCTTTCTCGTCCAGCATCACTAAACTTTCAAGATATTCTCACTTCCAGTTCAGTCCGAGCCCAATGCTGTTGTGGTTTTGAGAGAAATGGACATTGCTGTCTTCTCCCAGCTCAGTTTTCAAGGAACCAATTCTTTTTCAAGGCACAGGAAGGTATTTGCATCCTTTGTCCTACTAAACATTTTTAGTGTTTAAACTTAGTGTGAGATCTCTCAGGGACTTTAGCCTCTGATACTCCAGCTGTGCATCAGCAGTCTTTCCTCCTCGAGAGCTGTTAAGAGGCCAAGAAAACTTTCTCCTTTATGGAAAGGCTGCTCTGCTGAAGACGAAGAGCCCTGAAGTGACTGAAGGTCCTGTGTTCAGCTGCAGGATCAGTGCAGTTGGAATTGGGGTTTATGCAAAGCCTCTATGGTTCAGATTTGGAGGTGTCTGTTACTGCTTCCCAAGGTGACTGTTTTGATATTTGCTCAAGCTAATGCTCTACTTTTTCAGTGTAGGATTCTACTTGTGCTATCTGCCTTACCTTTATAAATCAGCCTTTATTTTCTTTTTAACATAAGGACCTGTAGGAGAAGGGGCTGGCTGTTTCTCATCAATGAAATCTGGTACAACTACTTGAGGGGCCTTAGAATCATAGAATCAACTAGGCTGGAAAATACCTTAAAGATCATCAAGTCCAACCATTACCCCAGGACTGCCACCACTAAACCATATCACTGAGGGCTTCATCTATATGATTTTTGAACACTTCCAGAGTGATTCCACCACTTCCCTTGAACCACTGCATCCTCTGTCTGCCTAAAGAGAAGCTCCTGGAGTTCCTGTTCAGTTCCTGCTGGTCTGAAAATGGGAGCAATCAAAGCAGCAAACATGTCTCTCTTACTCCAAATGGCTTTTTTGAGGGGAAATATGCAGGAAGTAACTTAGTTTCGTAGTGGGCAAAAAGTGCTAAGAGTCAAAGGCTGTTCCCCTTTTCTACTTCTAGTTTTCAATTTTGAAATACCACATGGACTAGCTGTTTACTTTGTACAAGGTCACTTAGAACCTGAGTCGGCATTTTGCTGATTTCCCAGGCTCTGCAAATATCAAGGTCAGGTTAGGCTTTTATTAACTTCTTAGAGTAATTTCTCTTTCCTTTTTTGTTGTCTTTTGTATGTATGTTTCTACATTTCCATTAAAATACTCTACAGATAGTGTATATGTGCTTGCTTTCACTAGCTCACCCTATATTTACTATGTTTCTTTCAGAAATTTAATTGAAACTAGCAAGAGCACAAGAAATACAGAATCTTGCAGCTAAATGAATTAACATTTAGCTAAAGAAGCTGTGGCATTCAAAAGGGCTGGGGTTCTGGAGATGTGTATTACACTCTACAATTCATAATGGAGTTTTGTACTTGGAAGCTGAATTTCAGTTCTGTGAATGAAAGACTTTTCCTAAAACTCTTTATGAGCAGAAAAAAAGCTACCAGGTACATGGCTACCAATAAATATACTTGGTTCAGTTACAATTAAGTGAAGCGGCATCTCTTAAGTAAAATGTTTCAGAGATCTTTTGTTTCGTTTGATTTGTATTTGATATGGCAGAGAGAAGTCTTCTGCATAATATTCAGTGAGAAGTTTTAGAGTTAAATCCTGGTTTATGTCCGACACTGAAAGAAACTTCTGTCTCTGCTGTGAAAAAAGTCATTCAGGAAGCTTTCAGGACAGACACTACCTTGAAGACCTAGGCCACTAACAACAGAACTGTCAAATCTTTTCTTTGCAGCACCTGCCCAAAATATTAGTCTATTTCTCTCATTTGCACAAGGAGTTGAAGTCTCTACTGAAGGCAAATCAGCCCTTTTGAGAGGATGAGAGGTGTCCATCCTGCAATTCCACTAAGAATTAAGTGATGATGCTTTGAGGGAGGGCAGTCTTGAAAGCCATTTATAAATATGTGTGCTGGTGTGAGGTTGGGGGAGAGGGTGGGACACAATGGGATGGGGGGATGGGTACAGATGAACAACAATAAAACAAACAGCAAAAAACCCCAACCAACCAATCAACAAAAAAATCCCAAACAAAAAACCCCTTGCAAAACTCTATGTTGATGAATTACAGTGTGGACAGTTAATTCCATATTGTTAATGCTTAAAGATTCAAAAACACCAAATAAGCAATCAGATCACCCCATCTAAAAAAAACTTTATTTCTCTCTTTGGAAGACTTTGGGGTACAGAATGCATTTCCAAGCCACACGAGCCCTACTTAAGCAATAAGAGCCCAAGCGTTTTCAGCCTATTCACCAGTTCTGGTGAAGAAATGCCTTGGACTTTAGTCTGGGATTTACAGTATTTTAAAACATAGTTCCAAAATCTTTCAAAAGCTCTTGCACTTACATTGCCTGGTGATGATGAGACTGAGTACTTAGAGCATATCAATCTAACTATTAATGTTTGCCTTATGTTGTTTTTCATATGTATATTTTTGCCCAGAAGTTGAGTCTGGGTTTCAATTACAGTTTCAATAAATAACAAGGTTTTTTCATTGAAATAGTCAATAGTAAAATGCAATAGTTAATAGTTCATTTACACCCCTCGTGTTGATTTGAATTTCCTTTGGTTTTAAAACATGCTTCATTAAGAGGGAGCTCTGTTTGGTTCATATTCGTAATTAAATACATATATGATTGTGATCTGGTAGCTGCAAGAAGAGTATTAGTAATCTGAGAAGCTAAGTGAAGATCAAATTTAAGGAGCTCAAACGTGTGTTGTTGAAATACAGTTAAATTGCTCAAAGAAGTTTAAGCTCTGCTTTTTTTCTCCTCTTGTGGAGACCTTGATATACCTTTGAAAAGTTTTAGTTTAGGGTGTGGAAATATGGAATAGCCTAGGACATAGGGTTACTGTAAGGACATCAGCGATGTTATTTGGAAATGTCCTTTCTGATAGTGGAGAATAAGTGCTAGGAAGAAAAAATATTTAAAAAATATCCTACCTGTTGGTGTTACTAGTGATGCTTGAAATGGGAAGTTAAAAACAAATACAGGGAGTTTATATGAGGGAGTAGTTTCCTTATCTTTGCTCAAAAAAATAAAGATAAAACCCACCACAAAACATGGATGCACACTCCACCTCCACCAGCCCACCAAAACAAATACACAAAATGTTATATTTATAGAATCATGGAGGCGTTTGGGTTGGAAAGGACCTTAAAATCACCTTAGTTCCAAACCCCTCCTGTGGACAGGGATGCCTCACACTAGACCATGTCACCTAATGCTCTGTCCAGCCTGGCACTGAACACCACCAGGGATGGAGCATTCACAGCTTCTTTGGGCAACCTGTTACACTGCCTCACCACCCTCGCAGTAAAGAACTTCTTCCTTATATCTAACCTAAACTTCCCCTGTTTAACTTTGTCCCCTTGTCCTGTTGCTATAGTCCCTGATGAAGAATCCTTGTCTGGTATCCTTGTAGGCCACAAATTTCAGGAGTTTTATTCAGTCAATCACAGGACGCAAGTGGTTTTGAGAGAGGCATAACAATCCAGAGTGGTGTGGCAACATCAATGCTGAAAACCTTTCACACTTTAGTGATAGATAGTTGAAATTGTCTGCAGTCAAAAGGAGAATGTAAACGCAAAATGATTGGTCATACTCTCTGTTTGTCAGAGTATGTTCTTTGATCTGAGTTGGGGCCCCTCCAAGAAATTAAGGGAAATCACTTTTATAATAAGCAAATAACGTCTTGCTAATTTTTTTCAAAAGGAAGTGAGTTGTTTTGAGTTGAGATATGCACAATTGCTAGGAACCAGTTTGAGGTAACTGACTCTTTTCAGTTTGGCTACTGATAAGCTAATACTGAAAGCTAATGAAGAAATTACTTTATTATGACAAATGCATGGGTTTGTTTTGTCATAATGAAGAGTGCTATGTTTTGCAGATAACAATATGAAGTGTTAGATTGCCCCCCAGCTGTTTTACTAAGTAAAAACTGGGAAGTGAGGGTTAATTCTGAAAACCCTATTGTAGTTATTATTAAAATTTTACTGTTTTTTCAAGTAATACTGTCATTATTTTGAAGTAGTCCTACTGGAGGAAGGAGCACATGCACTGAACAAAATCAGTTGTGCAACTTTTTTTTTTTCTTAATAGTTTTATTTCTATATTTATTTTTATTTTTATTTCTTTTATTT
>NW_009939763.1:0-657 GCF_000696875.1 Nestor notabilis
TGGGGATATGGGGGTGTCCCTATAGGGCTGTCCCCATAGTGATGTCCCTATAGGGCTGTTCCCATAGCGTTCTCCCCATAGCACTGTCCCTATGGGGCTATATCCCATAGTGTTCTCCCCATAGATGTGTCCCCATAGGGGTGTCCCTATAGGGTTCTCCCCATAGGGGTGTTCCCATAGTGTTCTCCCCATAGCACTGTCCCCATAGTGTTCTCCCCATACATGTGTCCCCATGGGGTGTTCCCATAGTGTTCTCCCCATAGGGGTGTTCCCATAGTGTTCTCCCCATAGCGCTGTCCCCATAGTGTTCTCCCCATAGCACTGTCCCCATAGGGGTGTCCCCATAGTGTTCTCCCCATAGCGCTGTCCCCATAGACATGTCCCCACTAGTATTCTCCCCATAGTGCTCTCCCCATAGCGGTGCCCCATAGCGCTCTCCCCATGGGGCTGTCACTGGGAAGCTGTCGTAGATGTTCATGAGCTCCTCGGTCTTGTACTGCTCGAGCACCACGACCCCGTGCAGGGCCCCGCTGCGGCGCCGGGCGCAGCCCTCGCAGTGCACCAGGTACGTGTTGCGCCCGCCCGTCTCGCTCGTCACAAACAGGATGTTGAACACCTCCACCTGCGGGACAACAGCGTCACAGCGGGGGGGCAACA
>NW_009939764.1:0-66431 GCF_000696875.1 Nestor notabilis
GTTCTTTATCTACTGAGTGGTCCATCTATCAGATTGATGTGGGAAGGGAAACTACCATTGAAAACTGTGGCAAAACCGTTATTGAGTACCTAGGGAAGGGAAACTACCATTCAAAACTGTGGCAAAACCGTTATTGAGTACCTAAGCCTTCTTTTTGTCAATTGCCCTATTTTCTCAAAGACAGTTCTGTGCAGTCAACACATTCTCCTACATAGAGGGCAACCTCCTTGACTATCCTTCTTTGACTGTCCTGCTACTTGCAGTCTGGAAATCTTTCTTGTGAAAAACCACTCCCACTTTCCTGTAGGTACAGAAACCATTCTTCGTTGTATATCTAGAATTTGGGTAAACTCCAGTTTCCAATAGTGACAATGTTGAAAACAACTAGAATGTAACAGAGACTGAAATGAGGAATAGCAAACCAAAGAAAATAAAAGGGAAAAAACCCTATAGACAGATCTAAATTACATTTAATTGATTAATGATATGTTATGAATAACACAGGTTATTGTGTAGAATAGCAGGCAATTTTAAATACACCAGGATTAAGAGAGGGCAAGTATAAAGTAATATAATAAATCTTTTAATCCTATGATACACCTTTAGACATACTCAGAAGGACATGAAGAAATCATAGGCATGTATCCTGTATTCTATTTACAGAATACAATGCATACACTTGCAAACATCAATTACACTTATGTTTTAATTATCTTGCATCTGCCTGGAGTAAGCAGTGGGTCATATAAGGTAGACTCCCATGGGAAGGATATAAGATGACATGGAAAATGAATGGGAAATTTAATCATGCCATGCTCACTGAAACATTCAGTTGGTAATTGGTCTGACTGAGCTTGAAGATTATTTTGTAAAGATATACCAATAGTCATGCCTGGCAAAGTCCCAGATACATTTACCTGTCTGCCTACCTAATTATTTTTTTAAGTACTCAGTTGGTCTTTAGTAAAAGAATACAATTATCTCTGTTACTGTATAAGACAGCCTGATTTGTCCATGAGAAAGGAGATATATCTGAACTAAGAATTTAATTGACTACTTGGATGTGCCAGGCCAGGACTTTACACAATACATGTACTACGTGCAGCGCTCTCAGAATCCATCCTGCCCTGCTGGCATCAGCAGTCACATAGGCAGAATTTGCCTCCGTTGGTCTGTGCATCTTTGAATTTATTGTTTCTTATCACATTTAAAAGATTTCCTTCTGTGTTTCCAGTGCACAAGGTGAGGTACATGTATTTGAGCTTTTTCATGCACTGGAAACAGGAGAGGAGTGATGGTGAGGTGTTTCCCCTGAGCTTGTCTCACCAAGCTGATGCAGCATGGAATTTTCCCAGGGTCCCATGAACCCAGAGTTCCAGCAACACAGTTGCCCAGGTTGCCTACTGCTCTTGAAATGACATGCAAGTAGCACCATAAGCTGACAGGTCTGAGGCTTTGGGGTCTGAAACTAGGTTTTGCAGCAGGGATCCAGAAAGCCCCAGTTTTTCAACAATGCTCTGGGAAAGTTTCCATGGGAGCCCTCACTCTTGTTGACCAGCACTGCCTCCTTTGCAGGGAAAAAGGCCTTTTCACAGTGTTGCTATTCTTCATCAAATAAATTGCCCTCATTTCAGTTTATTCATTATCTTTAATAGTGTAGATGTTTCTCAGCAAGCATTTTTCATACTAACATATGAACCCTGATAATCAGTCCAATAGATGAATTAGTCTTGCTTAGTACAAAAGCATAAAGGAAATGTTCTTATAGGTCCTGCAAACTAATGATGTCCATATCAAAAGATTAATGATGCTGCAAGAAAAATGGGAACAGGAATAAGGTGATAAGAAAAATTAAGAAGAGATCTACATTTAGAACTAGTTGTGATTAGGGCTTATAGCAACATAAATGAATCATCATGAATTTGTATGCTTATTAAACCCTCTCTAAGGAAGTCAGAACTACTTGCACAGAATTTTCCATTTCTTATATTTCAGAATGAAATAAAAATAAAAATAAATGCATCAATGAGCAGGGCAGGGGTGGATAAACTTTAAAAAGACTCCACAGGTAAACAGTACAATAAGTGAACTAAACCCCATCAAATTTGGTGAATTTAAGAAATCATTTAAAAACAGTTTGGGAGAATAAGGCACAGCTGCTGGTGTCATCCTGAGTCATATAACAGCTTATTAGACAAGTTGCTAGGGCATAGCAGAATGGAGCAGATGTATTGGTAAGCCTTGATGTGCAGTGCAAGAAGACTGCTCTGGCACAAAGCTGCAGAGGAGCATTTTCGCATGTAGGAAGAAAACTGAAAGCACTTGTGAAGAGAAAATACTGTGATACTTAGATTGCTTTCCCTAATAACTGTCCCTACCTATAGGTGCAGCTAGAGCAGACTATCTACTCTAGCTACTAGGTCCATGCTCATGTCCAACACACAGGAGATCTGGAGTGAATAATAAGTCAGGAGTGCATCACCTTGGCTGAAGTACTGACAAGCTGCACCTACATGAATTCACAGATGCACTGCCCGCTCTCACTTCAGCCTTCCTCACCCACCCCACCCCTGTGATGATGAGGGTTTTCTGATTGGGCAGCTGTTTGAGTCCAAGAGATATTTGTCCACAGCCACATGTCTGATGGATTTGTGGAAACTCACTCAGCCAGACAGAGAAGTCATCAAAAATCCTAGGAGTGGTTATTTGCAAGAATTTAACAAATAAATAAATAAATGAATAAACAAATAAATGGATTAATGAAATCTCAGGAGAACCATGTTTCGTTTTCTCGTGAGTTCTTCTCCAACACCACTTTGCAATAATGAATAAAAGAAGCAAAATCAGCTGTCAAAAGGCTATTTATTCCTATCTGCAAGTACATCTCTACAACAAATAAAAATGTCACATTAGCCTCTGACCATGTAAGCCTTGTCCTAGGCATGAACAGGGAATGTGTAAACAAATCATAAACATCTGTCTCTGAAACCTCTTTCCCATTCTGAAAGACTATTATTGAGGTCAGAAAGCTAACATGGAAATATCACATGATTTAGGTTTGGAGAAGTTATATATTAGTATAAATGGTGGCTTTTGTTATGAAATCTCAGTATTGGTAAAGTTCAGTAATAACAAAAGGCCAGGACTTTCTTCTCCTGAAGTTATATGAAGCTTGTCTACGTAACACCTTTCTTTTATCACAGAGTAAATTAGAATGCAACTTACAGCATATTAATAACTCAGCACCAAGTCCCCACGTGGATTGTTACCTAATGATGTATGTAATATATATTAGCCTGAAGTAAGAATTACATCTCTTTTCCTACCATTAAGTGAGAGCCTGATTCCCCTAATGCTGAAGCAATGATGTTGTAAGTTGCTGCTGAATTGCAGTGAGTGATAATTATAGAACAGCTAGGAATTGGTTTGTTAAAATATTTCTATAAGGTATGCTTGTGAAGATTTCATATTTTTGAGAGCCAAGGACATTGATTACATTCTGTGGTATTTGACATTTAGTGAGAATGGTAGAAAATGTATATCAAGTATAAATGATATGGTCTTCTGTATATTTACTCATCTTCACTAAGACTATTGTAGCCCCACAGCTCACCAAAAAACTGTTTCTTGTCTTTAATTGTGGTCTTAATTGTAATGAACAAACTGATCTTGGCAAATTTGGACTTTCAAACTTCTATTCCTGTCAGGGATGGCAGCAAATAGGACACTCTGAGCACTGACTTTTTCAAGGTGTTCTACAAGATACCCTAATAACAATGTTTTACAAGGTATGTTGCTCCCTTAAATACAGGATAATGCTTCCCTGCACTTGATGTACACTTATGGTCCACACTAGGAATCAGTAAAGAGCAGCTATGGATCTGTGCTTTAACTCCACAGTTTGAGCACCGAATTCTCCATGTTGCCAAACCCCAAGATCCCAGACGAGGTACATATAGAACAAATGCAGTGCAGCTGTAAAATGCAGAGGAATCGCTTTTAAGCTACCCAACCTCAGTATCATGGAATCATAGAATTACAAAATGGTTTAGGTTGGAAGGGACCTCAAAGATCACCTAGTTCCAACCCCCCTGCCATGGGCAGGGACATCTTCCACTAGACCAGGTTGCTCAAAGCCCCGTCCAGCCTGGCCTTGAACACTGCCAGGGATGGGGCAGCCACAGCTTCTATGGGTAATGTGTTTCAGTGCATCACAACCCTCATAGTGAAGAATATTTTCCTAATATCCAATCTAAATCCCCCCTCTTTCAGTTTAAAGCCATTCCCCCTTGTCCTGCTGCTTCATGCCCTTGTGAGTGAGCTAAGAGTTGAGGTAGATCTGGGACACATTCTGTGGATGGGAAAGCAGAGTTTCATGCAGTTACAGCATGGATGGGGGACATGCTTAGTGGTGCTGCTCTTTTAATGAACAACAGTGTACCTCTCAAAAGGCCATTTTAATGAAAAGATATTGTTCCCCTTAATTAACAGAAATCTATTAGGTCTTCATAGCTTGACGAAGTCAGAACAAAATATACATCATTCTGGGAACGGGGAGAATTTATGATAACACATCGAAATGTCAGTGGTGGTATCTGTATTTTGGGGGGCTTTGCGGCTAAGTTTCTTCCATAATAAAACTATGGAGTGTGCTGAAGAACTTGGCTGAGGCTGGAGGGCAGGCAGTGATGTTAAATGCTGATATATACTGTGGCAATCCAGATGTTTATTTTATTCTTAAGTCTGCAACAAAAATAATACTGTGTGCAATTTCGATGCTCTAGAAAGCTTACTAAATATTTTTGGACAGTTTCACATAGCAGTTTAGTTTAAATTTTCTGGGAAAGGTTGAAGTACAGCACAACAAATTCTCTATTTTATTGCACCTCATTATTTAAGAAAAATCCTGAAAATTATTTTGGAACTGATACATTTAAAAACCACATATATCAAATACATAAACATATATGTAAGTATGTATGTATAAAAGACTCCAGCACTAAATCTGTAAACAGCCTATAAAAGGAGAAAAATATTTAGTCATTACTCATAATAGGCTATTCTTGCCAAGCATATACTTTTAATAACACTATAGACAGTTTCTGTTAAACAGACCTTCAGAGGAGATTGGATATTCCATGAAAGAAGAGTAAAAAGATCTTATTAAGCAAATGCAAAAAGTATTATGCATTAAAGATATATTTTTGTGAAAATATGCAGCATTCTATTCCATATCTTTTCATTATGAAGATATGTAAAATAAGATCAAAAACAGTGTTAAATATGCAGCTACATCCCTAAACTGCTTTATATTTGCATTGCCTAAATAATACTAAAACAAACTGTTATGAAGTGGAGGAGTTCATAGAAAAATGTGTGTGCTGTAGAATGGATGAAAAGAAGCTTGGTTTTCCTTTGAAATGGAAAATGTGTTTATTCAAATTAATTCATCATCAGAGGCCAGCATCCAAAAAGCAATAAAGAAGAAAAAAAGCTCAAGACTGACTCTCATTTCTAGTGAAGATCAGGTAGATTACATTTCCTTGATACCAGATTTATTTCTTTATCACCTAAGCATCCCTTATGTCAAGGCACGTTGGCATTTGACCAATCTCTTAGTTAAAACCAATGTTATTAGGAACCATAGATACCACATGAGCTGCAGCTCACATGGATGACTCTTCTAGCTTAATATACTTTGGCTTTCTAGCCCACACTCTAGCCATGGGATCTCTTTGCCTAAGTACAACATGTTAATTACCCTTTATTTCTGAGCTCTCAGTTTCTGTTCCAGCACAAGATGACTTGCTGTGGTGGGTGGGAACCACCTTTCATGTTGCTGTTACCTCAGAGGACCAGGGGGCTCTGAGGTCATGCCCACTCTGCCAGGGGGAAGCAGGCTGGGGACTCTCTGGGACCCACACCACGAACCTGCATTGCCAGTTTGCAGCCCGGATCCCACACCTGAGGGTGCCTGTGCTAAGAAGGGCCCAGATGGCACATCCCAGCAAGGGCCAGAGGACAAGCAAAGTGTAGAACTGGAAAGGCTCAGCTGGTCACTTCCACAGTGGTGTATGTCTAATGGCTAGGAGGGGTGATGGCTTTTCCCATGTTAGGCTACAGTGCAGAGTCAAGACTTGAGGACTCTTTCAAGTGTTTAATTTGGGTAAGATGCATGTTTGGGATAACATTGACAAGTAGATCCTTCAGAGGATCTTCTGACCAGTATGACCAGTTTCCTGTCAGCTGTAACACCCATCTTACATAATTTCTTTCACAAATACATCAGCTTCATCCTAACATTACTTTGTTACCTTCTTCAGGCTGCTCCAGGAACTTAAACCTCTCGTACATGGAAAATGTCATATCATATTCGGGTTATTTTTTGGGTTGGTTTTTTGGCTTTTTTGTTGGTTTTTTTTTGCTGTGTTTGTTTGTTTGCTTGCTTACTTGCTTTGATTTTGTTTGGTTTTGTTTGTTTGGTTGGTTGGTTTTTTGTTTGGTTTGGAGGTTTTTTTCTTTCTTTTCCCCATGTCTGAACTGTATTGCATTACACTTATGTCTACTTTTTCCTTTAGCTTAAGTAGGTCCCCATCCTCCATGATATGCCATAGTCATGTCCCTGGTCACAGGTATATATCTCCCCACCAATACCAGCACTCTGTCTCTGCTGTCCCTCCTCCCATCTTCATCCATTGCTACATCCCTTTCTATAAGATTTTTCTTTTCCTGTAGTTAATCTTCTCATTCTCCAAGAATTTAAACTGAGGTAATTTATCAGAAGAAGTCCTGTTCCCTTGAAACCTTTCTCTTGGAGAAAAACATCCCAAACCCCATGCCATGTGTCTTTGAAACAGAACAAAAGTTTGGGACCCAGGATGTGGGTGACGTGAGTGTGGAGGTGCCTTTGGAAAGGCAGTTTTCCCCCTTTCCAGACGGCAGCAGTACCACAGGCTGGAGACCAGCTGCCGGACAAGAGAATAAGAGTCACTAAACCTGCAAAATGTAACTCCACAGAGGGAGGGGATGGTGGCAAGTGCAGGACAACACCAGGGGCACAGGTAGCAGAGCACAGGCTTTTCATCATTGGGTCAATTTTGCGCCTTTAGCCATCTGCTTCTTTGGTGACCACCTACTCTGCATAAAACGTCTCCTGTCTACGGGCAAAAGCTTCAGAAAAATAACTCTGATCCACAAGGAAGAAGGACTAGATCACCTTCTCATCAAAGTCAAATTGTTTAGGACTTTCCTATTCTCTGCTCTCTGTTACCTACCCTTCTGGTGGCTATATCTTCTTTTTAATACCCACTATATTGACTATACTATTCATCTTACCCCTGGATCTTCCCAGGGTGTCTAGTGCAACTTAAATATTCCAAGGAAGAGCTATGCCACGGATTTAACATCAAGTGCTCTTGTAACTACTACCATGTATAGATCATACCTGATACTGGCAACTCAGTTTTCCTTTCTTCTCGTATCAGTGTAATATTTTTGTTAGGAAATGTAAATCTAGATGACAAAGCGGCTTGGTCTCCCATCCTGCTGGGGTTCTTTTACCATTAATGCTCTTTTATGTCATATTCCAGAGTTCTTTTTTAGTATCTTTTATGGAGGTTGATTCAGTATTCGCTGGGCAAGAGGCAGCCTGATTTTACAACATATTCCCAGGGAAGCCAGACCTTTCAAACCTGTGCCATGTATGTACTTCAATCCTCACTTAGCAGGCAACTATACAGTCATCTTCTGTGCTGCTTTCTTGCATCTTCCCAAATGAGGATACCAATTATTCTGCTCTTGGCTTTTGATTATTAACCACCCCCTCAAAATCCTGGGATTTCCCATTTCCAAATTTTCACCTGCACCCTTACAGGAAAGCACAGCTTGGCTGCTGGCAAGTGAGTTCTTGTACATAACCATGCAGCCAAGCTGTCCCACACAAAACAAAATTGCCACAAGTGGCACACAGGAACTTACTTCCACCTGAGACAGCATCTTCCAGCTCCTTGTGCTTGCCCACTTATTTCCATCTGTGTGGACTTGGAAGCTGAGGCCATCCTCAGTTTGAGGCATCAATACTGAAATCTGTGCACTCCAGAGACAATACACGCTGTTGATGACAGTTAAATAATTTCTTTTGCTTAAAAAAAAAAAAAGCAAACCCAAACTAAACCCAAAAAGCCCAACTCTTCTCATATTTGCTTAACTTCTATTTAGTGGGATGCATAGATATGCTGCAATACCACTGTTGTGACTGTGAAAATATAAGCATGTCACCCAGCTCCACTTTTAGTAGAGATTTTAAAACGTTCCTATAACATAAGCAGCAACTTAGCACCTGCCAAGTCACAGCATCAGCCTCAGTGTGATTAGCATCACCTTTTTTAGTCAGAAGGAGCCCCCATACAATTTTGCTAGCAATTTTCTGCTGAATTACTCTTTAGCAAAGCTCCAAGGAAAGGCGAGAGCACACGTGAAAATGTGTTTTCACTGGTTTTGTGGTAGCAGAGATCCTTCTCCCAAACTTCTCTTCTGAAATCTGTGCTTAATTCAAACATCCTGGTGAGTGATGTGCAATTTTGTTGCACACTGTGGTAACCAAAGCAACTTCAGCAGAACACAAAGGACATTCTAAAGGGCACTGTGATAGTCCAAGTGTCAGGGCTATTGCAAGGACAGTGCCCTAGTTCTCTTGGATATATCACTATTTCTTGTTATTCTCTGGATAGAGTCTTTCCTTCACTGCTGCAAAAGGAAAACATATTTTCCCACTGAGTGATTAGCAGTCAGTTTATTGAACAAAGGATGTTCTTAAGCCAAGGGACACTTTCATTTCGTCTACAGAGACTTGAGTTCCCCCTAACAGAGGTATGTTTTGTGGAGACATGCACTACTTCTTGGGCTGTCCTTTCATTGCAGGGTTTTGGTGACAGGGTGAGTGTACCATATAGGGAAGGAATAAAGAAACCAAGTCTACTGCAGATGCTCTAGCACTCTATAATGAAGGAGATTAAGCTAACGTTTTGCCTACCCAGAATCAAAACTGTTTGGCAGAAATATGTAGGACTGCTGAAATCTAAAAGCAATTCTTAGACTTTGATATTTGCTTTGTTGCAAGGTAATTCTGGTTTTGTAAGACTCCACTTCTCACTAAAGCTCTCATTAGACAAGTTTTTAAAGGCAGAAGTGTAGGATAAGGTGAATATTTAGAAGAAGTAACAAGCTAAAAATGGCATTCATTTCAACTATGTTTATTTCCTCCCAAACAGAAAAAATCAGTGCCTGCTGTATATTTATGACACTTGCTAACTATGCAGTTACTGGGACTGTGTTAACCTTGGTTCTGTTTCTGTTTCCAAGGGGAAATGGATGTCTAAAACTTTGGTGTTTGTCTTGCCTCCTTCATTCTGAATGATTCTATAAGGTGTCCAGTTCCATATTTACATAAAAAAAAATCCTCACTGTTTGATGTATCGTGATTTGTCTTTTAGTTGGAAAAGTTGCCAAAGTTAATTATTATTTTTAGGATATTTGAAATAATTGATCCAGGTGTGTAACAAGTAGAAAAATGTCACCTGAATTGCCTGAATTGCTGAATTTCTCTTTGAATCTATTCAATGATTTGATGGTGACAGAATGTAATGGGCATTCTTGTCTAAGTTTCCAAATGGAAAAGGAAAATATTTTGATTTAAATGTAAGGATTTTTTTTTTAAAAAATGAAAGCAATTTGAAAAAAAAATGTTGAACCCAGCTTTACACAACCTAGAATTAACATAGACTATTCCCATCAATATATTTCCTTTTTTCAAGTGAGCTGTCTGCATCTGGATCTGGATTTGCAGAATGAACATGAAATTCTGTATCATTCATCAATGTATGGTCTAGACCAGGCTTTTTTTGAGGAATAAATCTGATGTGATTGGGTTAAAACAGGTAAAGTACTTTTTTCTCAATCATAGTAATCATTTTGACAATATATTCACGTTGATTAAACAGCTGTGTTTAGAATTTGCTTTAATGCTGCTTACTTGCATTTTTTTCAAGGCTACAAGTAGAAGAATTAAAGTTTCATTCAGGTTAAGATGTGAAATGTCTTTCTTGTGACACATTTATTCCCACAGGACAATGAAAAGGGCAGGAATTCTATATAAAAAAAACCTTTAAGTCATCAAGAAAAGATACGGCATGCTTTGCGGTATTTCCTCATTATATTGGTTCCAAGACATAATTTATTTTGTAAGCTTTATGGATGGTTTTGTTTCTTTATTTCTTTCGGTTTTGGCCATTAGTGATCCACCATCGCACAGGTCAGTAGGATTTCAGAAATTGCTCAGGAAGTAAAAATACCCTCTATCAAATGAAAAATCAAACCCTTTGCCTTCTCACTTCTAACCTATATGCCAGAAGTGTGTTTCATTGCTCCATGAGGATGTGGTTACCTATGTGCTGGGAGATGCTACTTACTGGTAAGAAAAATGCTGCTAAGACACTTTGGGAAGCAGCAGGCTCTGCCTTCTGCAAGATGCAGGATTCACTAAAAGCAGTAAGGCAGGAGCCTACTGGTAAGCAATGGGCTTGATATTTAAGCTTTAATGAAGTAAAGAGAGATAAAAATATTAAAAATCCCAGTGGTCTTCTCTTTTTGGACTTTTTTTTTCTTTTCATTGTTCCCTTGGCAGCAAAATAAATTGTCATGCATTATTTTAATAGCCCTTCTTTATTGCTTGAAGGTTCTTCCTGTCTTCTTGGCAAGATGTTTATTTTCAGAGTCTTCCCGTTTTGGATATAGTATCTTTTAGTCTGTATATTTCTCAATTTTTATGAGTTAATACCCTATATATTTTTTAAACCTTCTTGAAATCTCTGTCACTGGATATTTTCTAAAAGCTTGGCTTTTCCTGATGTTTAATATGTCTATGATTTTCTCTCCATGACAACTGCAAACTATCTGTACATAGCCATTTTAGATGCATAAGAAGTGACTAACAGCATTGCCTCCTTAATTTTTTGTAAGGGATTCAAGGGAAGAGGTTTTATGACCATTAAATTCCCTAATTGCAAGTTTCCCGTTACTCTTTGTGGGATAATGCAAAAATCTACGGTTCCTAAAAGTCAGTTCTTTTAAGGACTTAAAAAAAGTTTCAGGTGGATAAGCCATCTTTAGTCAGCACTGCTGGGGGGGGGGAGGGGAACAAAAAAGAAAACAGAAATCAGAAAACACATATATTATTCATAATTAACATGCTTTTGTGATATAAATTCATAAATTTAATCAGTGTGATTCATAGTGTCACAGAGTTGTTGAGGTATCTATGAGCAGGGAAGAGAGGAGTTTCCAAATACAGGACAGAAGCTTTCTTCTGTTACTATTTCGAGGATGAAATCTTATGAACACAAGGCAAAACCTGCACTGACTTCAGCAGCAGAAAGAATTCACAGCCAGATCAGCAGGTATTCTGAAAACAATAATTAAGACTTACCCCTGTGAAATAAATGAGTGCTATCACTGTCATTTTACAGGTGGGAAAACTAAGCCACAGAGAAGTTGTAGGATTTGCTTAGTGTTGCGTGCAAAGTTGAGTACAAACCAGGCACTTGTTTAGTAATCTCTCTCTTTAATAACTGGACCACACAACCCTCCTAAATAGAGTTGAATGCAAAATACTCTCTGGAATATTCACAGAGATATATGTGCCCAGTAAGTCATATGCTGTTGAAAATTCTTCTGTGGCAGAAGAATTTAACCTTTAAGCTCTTCTGAAGTCATAGCAGAATTTATAATACAGATTCCTTTTCTCCACAGAATTTTTAGGCTTTTAAGGAAAAAATATTCTTTTTAATAAGTAAAAGTCAGATTCAAATAATGGAAGTGACTGGGAGAAAGTCATGTGCCACTGGGAGCACAGACAAGGTACACATAAACACACCTAAAGTGTTTGAGGAAAAATTCCCTGCCTTTCATCACTACGCATAGATGTAGTGATGTCTACACATAGAGTGTGACATTGCCACTTGTCAAATGTTGTTTCCCTATTGCTTTACACACCAGAAGTTACCATTCACAGCCCATGGCCAGTAGTGACCACTCTAGAATTCAGCATCTATAAGATTGGCCATGGACCAACTGACTCAAATGTCTCATCCCATGCAATTGTCTTCCTGCAAACATTCGTATTAGAGATTTGCTTTGAACCATGCTGTGTCTGGCCTGTTGAACACAGATTCCTCTGCTGACTCAAACCTCTTAAGCAATTTCCAAGCCTGTAATTTTCACTTCCTGAGCATGGCTATTGGGGTGGGATCAGTCTGGCCACACTGTCAGCTAGTAATGCCTGGTCTTCCTTGTTTGGATGCAGATCATTTTCTGAAAATTTATAATCAACAGAGGAAAGCAGGAACCTCTAGGTTGCAACCAATCTTATCCTACAGACACTTAAATTACCCTGTCAATTAAAATAGGTCAAATGAATCACACAATAGGATGCTCCTCTGTTCACAATTGAGGAAGCTGAGTATGCGCAGCTCAGTTTTGTCAGGCGAGAGGGACACCAGCCCTGGAAGCTTTGATTAATTATGGCTAGGGAAGGTGTTTTAATGATATATCTCTTTTGCCCACAAAAGTCTGCAGCACCTCTGGTACATGGTACAATAGCAGGGTAACTGAAGAAATCAGAAAGAAACAAAAGTGCTTTGTACTTTTGGTCCACGTTCTCTCTCTGCAATCAACAGGAGGTTTGTCATGACTTCAAAGGGAGCAGAAACAGGCCCTCTGTTTGAAGTTTAGTTTGCAAGCTTCTGAAGCATGCTACAATGGCTCAAATGCAAGATGAAAATTGAAGGATTGAAACCCTTAATTAAAAAGAAAATCAACAACTCAAACCCCCAACTTTAAAGCACTAAAGAAAAGCGTCAGCTCTAAAGAATATGACCCGAAAATCCTTCAGGGATAAATTATTGTAATTGTTAGCCTTGCACCAATGAGCAGTCACTTCCACTGGAGAGAAAAATAGAAAGCAAAACAAAAGGGAGGAATTTTCAGCCTGATTGTGTTGACTCATCGTTTAACAATGAAAATAGAGAGGAAGGAAAGGGGGAAAAGAAACTTCCTAGCTACTAGAAGGCAGATCTTCTACTGACTTCATCTTCTTTAGATCAGTGCAAAGAAAGAAGAGACTTATTTCAAACGCCCTGCTGGGGGTTCCTCTGAAATCAGCAAGTGTCCCTGCAGGAGAGGGAAGGGGGAGAGAGACAGAGAGAGAAGAGAGAGAGAATATGTTCTTCCTTTTCCTTATCACGATTCCCTCAAAGAGGAAAAGAGAGGAAGGGAGATCTGGCACTATGTTGTGTGCTCCTTTAGCCCAAAGCAGCAGTGTTTCACACTGGATCGCCCTGCTGGTACAGGCTTTCCTGCTCTCTGTCTGGGTTGGGCTTATGGCTAAGGGACCACTGACTAGCTCCTTCAAGATTCTCCTTCTCATCTGTACGCAGTGGAAAAAGGATTTAGCAGAGAAGTGTGGCCTGAGCAAGGGATCTGGCAACTGGCAAGTGTAGAAAGATTCTAATACATTTGCACTCCATTGCCTTCTTAGAGCTTACTATACCAATTTTACATAAGGAAAGGTGGAAAAAATTGATCAGGATAAATGACTGATTTTACTGAGGTACTTGCAGGTATTGGGTTTGACATCTCACAGTGTGAGTCTCACCTGAAGGGTAAATCTGTTCATAATAATTATGAGAGCTGACAAATAGCAGTCAAGGTGATAAAACAATTATAATAATTGCCATATCTTTTGTGTTTATTTAAAGGCACACTTAATCATTTTGTAAACTATTCGTGTCTGAGATAATAAATACTATATGGAGACAGATAAAGGGACAATGATGATACATATGTCAGCCTACAAAATATATAGCAGTCAGCATATATGTGAAAACACCGCTATGATAAATCTCAAAATAAGCTCTTACAAATTATTTTTCAAAGTTCTTGAGAAATACGTTACAGCTTCCAACACTCCAGCTAGTTAAAACATGACAGATGAAGTGTCACAGTGAGATTAGTAATAAGGAAGGGCAATGGTTAAGTTAAATAAAGTCTGAACCACCCACTGTTCCTGATGCAAGCTCAATTATTGAGTGTCTGAGAAAGACTGAGGGCATATGAGATACCCATCTCCTGTCATTCCCTGTGACACCACCCTTCAATGAACCAATCCTTACCTGCTTTCCCTATGTTCATCATCTGTTTTTAGAGCTGCTTGCCCTACACATATCTTTCCTCTTGGTGCAGGACATGATGACCCTCAGGAAAAACCTATTCTGGGTCCTGTCCATTTGGATTAGGGGTCCTACAGGAGGCTGAAAAAGTATCGTCCTAAAAATGCAGGACCCAGTTGGACTGGGAAAAGGCTTGTGTTGTCAGAAGAGGAGGCAGGTAGAGTGGTTGTGCCTGGGTAACCTGGAGCGCATGTGTTGTCTGCAATCACAGCTTTCCAAGCCTGCAAATCTGTATTTGCCCCCAAGACATGCTAAACAACAGCCTAAGCAATGGAGGTTTTCAGAGGTATTTGCTGAGAAGTTGTGGAGAAATAAAAGGGAAACACATAATGATTTTGCTGTAGAAAATCAACAAGCACAACTCATGAATGACTTAGCTTACATTGAACAAATGTGAGACAAGGGAATACTTGAGATTAACCTCTAATAACAAGAAGTAAGGATATCTACTTGCATTTATTCTTCCCTGGTGCAGTATATAGCATGGCCAAGAGAACTTCAACCCATGCTGCCGTCCTTAGTACTATTACTTTAAGTTAATAAAAAATTAAAGTTTACATCCTTTTTTCTACCTTTCTCCACAAAAGATCTTTCTCTTCCTTTCACATCATTAAGAAGAATTTTCCATCTCTCAAAGAATTCATTACCAGACTAATTTTCAATTATTTATTTCCATTTCTTATTCACTACCATCTTGCAGATTATACTTGAGATTTTACTAGCTTCCCTTTTGAAATTAGTTCAGTTCCTCTTAGGCATCTTTGAGAATATCAGAGCAGAAGCAGAAGGTAAGTTTATTTCAGAAATGTTTTTTGTTTGTAAAGAGGGGAGAGCTGGGGAGGAAAACGTTTTAATGGGGAATAGAAGTATTATGAAGAAAAGAGATATATGATGAGTTTCCAGGAAAAAAAGAAAAAAAAAGAAAATGTGAAAAAAACCCTTGTAGAATTGTGCACGTCTCATGCTAATCTCTCCCTTCCAAAGCTGATGGACATATTCAAATGCTGCAGAGGTACACACAAGTTCTGGAAGTAGCTCCCAGCGCACAAACACATTTTAATGGTATAACTGAGAAAGAGAGATCATACCTCATATGATTAAGGGCATCTGCATCTGGCCTTAAGGATTCATAGTAACGAGAGTGGGTTTAAAGTGGTGTATTGTCTTGTCAATGCTAGTATTTTGAGGTACATAAATAAGCAAGCCACAATGCTTCAGGTGCAGGACAGTCATTTGAAGTCTTGGGAGAACCCTGCATTGACTGAACTGTTTTCTTTAAACCCACTTTTTATATTTTTGATCAGCAAATGTAATTCCATCTTTTTCTAGAGCACTTTATCTCTCTCTGGGTCAGACTAATAAATTTATAACTGTTCTACCCAGTAGTCAGACTGATGAAATTATAAGTGTTTTTATGGTGCTCCACTACCTTCACCTCCTGAGAGCACCCTGTTTTCTGCTGGTTTCATGAGCCTCTTTGACTTAGTGCCATAAAACTTATGGCTTTTCTGGCAATCAATACTTGGGTTTCTCTTTTCAGAATAACATAACCACAGAATTGAAGTTATTGTCACAATGTAATTGTGTTATGTGACTTTTTTTTTTATCTGTGAAAAAGACAAACCTATTTCTTGGAAGAAATATTCACTGTTTTCAGGTATTGGATGTCTATCTGGCAAAATGAACTCTTACGCATACTTTTTATGCCTCAAATAAATCAATTATGATTGTCAGAAATGTTGACCTGAATAGGGCAATGTCTGGAATGAATTCCTCTCAAATTAAAAACCTTGCTTTGTTTATTACTGGCATTAAGAGTGGTCTTTCATACAGCTGAATTCCTGTTCCAGTAGGATTACCACAATTAACATTTTCCCCTATGAAATATAAATAACACTTTTTTTTTTTTTTGTCTGCCAGGGCTGAAGCTTTTCTACACATAAATCCTCTAATCTTAAGACTTTTCTTCTGACAGAATGATAATGTCTGGTTTTGATGTCAACCTATCTTATATCCATTTCCATAAGTATTCAAGTTACTGTCTCCATACACTACTGTCCTCCACCTGAGCTTGCAAAAGGCAGTAGAATCTGATAGCTCTGGTCAGAAATAGCTCATATGAAGAGGTCTTCATACCCTACACAGTAACACAAAAATAAGACTGCCTGATTTTTATCCATTGAGTTTATTCTCATCTAACCTTTCAGATTTTTGTTTCTCAAGTGCTACTTCCTTTTCTGCACAGTCTTAAAATGTATTCTTTATTCTCTCCACCACGACTACGCAATCAGCCAATTTCGTCTCTCCTAGATTTAGGCTAACTTCTAGATTATATTACATGTCTCTTAGTTTATTATAACAAAACAATTATATACAGCATCATGACAAAGAATTCCTTCTGTTGTTTCAGAGCTGTAAGCAGCTCATTCCTACTCAACTTTAAGTGGGTTCTACTTTTTCATCATTTAAAAGCACACACCTTTCTGCCCTCCCTTAAAGCATTTCACTTTATTTCTTTTGTCATGATAAGCTTCATGTCTTGCCCTTTGAGACATCAGATATCACAATATCTCATGTTTCATTTCAAAACAAAATAATATTCATGATCATATTCATGCACAGCAGTCCAACAGGAACAGTGATATTCAGCTTTTGTTTCTTACAACTCATTCAAATGAGTAATTTCATGCAATGACATGCAACCTTACTGCAAAGCAAAGCAAAGTCAGGACAGACCAGCATCCTGTTCTTACTAGCAAGCTCTTTACTGTTTCTGAAGGTGGTTGGACTTCTTCCAATAAACATTAATTTGAGGGGCTTGTATTAAACTTTTTTTCATGTCACATTTTTACAAGAAAATAAACACATGAAAAATTAACTTGTCATCTTACTCTCTTGCACCATATTTTTTGAATAAAGTACTAGAGAAACAGGCAAGCAAGGAGGAGGCCAAAAATGAGTGTGAAAAACAAAACAGCTTCTGTAAAATCACAACTGGAAAATTTTGGCTGTGTAAGCAACCATTTTCCAGGCCTGAGGAATAAAAAAGCTGAATATTCACAACCATTTTCCTCTATTTTTTTTACTAGATCTAAGAGCTTTCTCTGGACCTTAGGCAATAAAGAGGCATGCTTTGTAATCCACTATATTAGTTAATTCTCATTTGCATATAAAAAGTTTAATTTATAATAAGGTGTATCCCTCAGCTTTTCTAAATGCAAATTGCATTTGTTATACAAGAAAAACCTTGTGCTGCAGTCAAAATGGCCTGTAAGACAGACCAGGTATTATTACAAAGTTACTTCATTTTTACTGGAAATGGTTATGTCTGGAAAGTCAAGAATAGATTTTGTGAAGAAAATCAGGCTATTCCTAGGTATGTAACAAAGATGTACATTTCCCTTTTTAAAAAAATTAAAGGCATGTGGTGTTGGTAAGAGGTTTAGAAGAAAAACATGGTAAAGTCAAATGAAGCTGGCAATTGCAGCGCACTTGTGTACCCTGAGAAGTGGAGAAGGGCGCTGTGTTCCCCAAGTCAGCTGCTGGCCTGCAAGAAGGATAATGCTGTCAGTGAGATGTGCTGCCTAAACCAATAAGATGTCCTGAGAAATAGGGTGAATTAGCCCATGGTCAGCAGTGTGCTAACTCCTCTACCCTTGTGACTGGTGCAGAGCACTGTCCTGCAGAGTGTAGATGTGCTACTTAGCTTGCAGCTGGTACGGAAATGCTAAAACAATGCTTTTCTGAACGGAATAGGTATGTACCAACCTACCTCTAGAGCTGTCCACCTTCTGAAATACTTATATTCAGCCATCTCACTTGAATGCCAGAACCTTGATGCGACACCACAACTCTAGTAAGTCCTAGTT
Source organism: Nestor notabilis (assembly GCF_000696875.1). Lineage (NCBI taxonomy): Eukaryota > Metazoa > Chordata > Aves > Psittaciformes > Psittacidae > Nestor > Nestor notabilis. Next base: position 18,152 of record NW_009939764.1, read on the forward strand.
CACTTGAAATTATATGTACATTCATGATTCTTAACATACCTTTCAGCAAAAGTGACACCTGAAAAATGGATGTCAAACCAGAAAGACACAGGATAAAAAGTACAGATTTTATTGCTTGATGGAAGTATTTCAACCAACTCTGTGTTCTCCTAACAAATATACACGTCTTGGCAATATTCATACTTCTTCTTAAATTTTATGTGTTTGCTAATAAGGAAAATGTTACAGCACTTAGATTTGGAAATCTGAGAATATATTTGATCAGGGAGCAGCAGCTTCAGCCCATTCAAGTGATCCCTAGTCTTCTTAAGGATTCAGTCTGCCTTCCTTATCAAAACTATGACATGACCAAACAAGTAAAATAGATTTATATGAAGACTTATTAACAGTATAACACTACTGTCTATCAACAAGTGCATCTGCAGCTTCTAGAAATAACTCAGTCTCAGTAAGCAATGTGAAACTCTGAAACTACAAAAATGTGAAAGCAGTTGTAATACAACTGAATCAGAGGTACTCTGCCCATTTTCTTGCAAGGTTTCACATTGACCAGGCTGCTCTGCAAGTGTTCTTGGCCAGGAGGACATCATCTACTGTTGCACGTAGGCTGTCAATAGGTGTCAAGTTTGTGATCTCTATCTTGGCTTATTTACCAGCTGTTATAGTAAGGGACTGATGATGCACAAGAAGTTTCTCTTCCTCAGCCAGTCTCTTTCATAAGACTGTAAGGAGTTTCTGGGGTAACTGCTGAGTGCCCCTGCAGTTACCTTTGAATTTTCTTTCAGTGAATCTGTATACCCACTCTTATATACTGATTCAGTTTTCCAGGCTCTGTGTAAATTCTCTTTCAAAGAAGGAATGAGTCTAAGGTCTTTTCTCATCCATTTTTTTCTACTTGCTAAGTTGTAGCAGGTCCTTATCCTGCAGGTTGACATAATTGTGCATGATCCTGGTCTCATCACTAGACACTTTTACAAATCCAGGTTTTTCCTTTGTCCTGCTGTTTTTCTCAAGGCACTAAGACTCTTAGTCATTGTCCTTATTCATGTGTCTGGATTGGTTCTATCTTCCAAAGGAAAGAAAATCTTAAAATCAAAACAGTGTTTCCTGGGAAAAGGAGGACTGGACAAGAGAGTGACAGCTGTCTAGGACAGTAAATGGAGCAAGGTTTAATGTAATGGCATGAAGAGATAATACTCTTGTGTTTTTTGTTTTCTCCCTAGCCACCTGCACATTTTCCATACAACTAAAGTGCTTTGTGCCCCCTCCCACTAGCAAGGCATAAAATAGAGTACAGATTTGAGAGACAGAGTTTTTAAAACCTCTGAGCCTAAAAGTTCAGTTCATTCTTGTCTGTTTTGAAAACCGTGTTTTTCAGGAAAGACTCAGAATGTTCCATTCTTACAATAAAGACAGGAGTCAAGAGGAGTGTCTGCTTCCATCTTCTGAGTTTTCCTTGTCTGATGAAGAAGCATAAGACACAAAGTATATGAACAAATTCAGAAAGATAAACTATTCTTTGCTCTTTTATAATAGACTATCCTCTGGCTTTAGCATATGGCCAGGATATCACACAGAACAACGGTTTCTTATTATAGATTAGGAACAGCACTGAGCCAACTGCAGTTTCAAATCCATCTGCCCATACAAAAATAGTTTCTCACTGGGATCTTCCTTCTAATGCTGAATTATTTCTGCCCACAAACCCCTCTTCCCAGATGACTTGGGAAACAATGTACTTTTTAAAAAACATAATCAAAAGGAAAGAGAGCTCCCCCTACCCGGTGTCGCTACAGTGGCCTGGCATTAAGCAAAAGGCCCACAGTCCTCTGAGATCCTGTTGGGATAACTTTATAATGCATATCACCATTGTGTTGATTCAGTATTCTGTGAATATCCATATGCAGTCTTTCTCCTGCAATCAGATTCATCAGAGCTAACTGTGGTATCTATGCAGAGCCCCTCTGTTGTCTGTGCTTTCAGCATCATTGAAAAGATTTGTGGTCTTTCTTAGGTCTGTATCCACAGGACCATTTCCTAGTTTTCCACAGTTCCTTTGCTTTTAAGGAAATATTAAAAAAATATTGCTAGGGTTGTTTGGTTTTGGTACTGGTTTGGGTTTGGTTTTTTTTCCCAATCTGACTGCTTTTTCTCCTGTGTATTTTACTGCTCATTTTTTTTCCCAGCTTCCTTATTATTCTTCCCAGCCAGATGAGTTTCCTACTCAAAATTCTTTTTGTTGTAATTAAAAAGAAAATAAATCCACTATCTTTACAACCTCGTTTAATCCTTATGAGCTCAAAACTGACTACATTTGCTTCCAACAGAAATGGGGCTTCTGCAATTTGTCCTCAGTTGAAACGTTCCTTTTCTGAATTGCCTGATGACAATAATATCCTTAGTTGAAAGAGAGAATGAGGCTGTGTGATTAGGCAGTTTAACCTGAGTGCTTTCTCTGTTGCATTTTGAATTCAATACTGCAGATCAGGCACTGCGCAAAACTCACAGGAGCCCAGCTCTCATATCCCTTGTCTTAGCTGTGTATTGGTACTCTACACAAGTCTATGAGGTTATGCCAATGTCAGGTTGGAGAATCAGGTCTATATTAATTTTATCTTTGCAAAACCAGATCTTTTTCTAGGGAATTTCAAAGCTTTCAGAATTGTTTCTGGTTATTCTCCTCAATTTAGAGCCTGCTGCTGAAGCAGGACTCCTTCTATACAGCTCAGCCACTACTGTGTCCCTGCAGCATTTTAGTGAAATGCCTAAGGTACATCACTCCCAGAATGCAGAAAAGCCTTTTAGACAGGCAGAAATGGAGCTGTATAAGCTGAAGTGGCTGTATGAAGTTTCTTACTCATAGATAAGGAACTAGTGTGAAATTGAGATAGAAATCAAATACTACATCCGCAGGTTAACAGCCTATGTAAATCACAGTGGATCATCACACACTTACTTGAGAGTATCTGTGAAAAATCCTCAGACTTTCAAAAAAAAGTTAGAGATGAATCAGAGGCTCAGAGTGATTTCTGGTAATTAAATCATTGTCTAGGTACACATTACAGTCCATCAAAGAAGGATGTGATTTATATTTTCCATTAGCTGTTGAAATTGTTCATGGTCAGTGACAGGAAAACTTGTGAATAGATAAAGGTAAATTGCTGCAGACTGTATCTCACTTTATTTTTCACAGAGTAAAAAACTGGCTGGATGGCTGGACCCAAAAAGTGGTGTCGAATGGAGTTAAATCCAGTTGCTGACTGGCCACAAGTGGTGTTCCCCAGGGCTCAGTACTGGGGTCAGTTCTATTTAAAATAGAACATTTACCAATGATATGGACAAGGAGATTGAGTGCACCCTCAGTAACTTTGCAGATGACACCAAGATGTGTGGGAGTGTTGATCTGCTGAAGGGTAGGGACGCTCTGCAGAGGGGCCTGGACTGGCTGGATTGATGAGCTGTGGCCAATGGTATGAGGCTCAACAAGGCAAAGTGCCGGGTCCTGCATTTGGGCCACAACAACTCCCTGAAATGCTCCAGGCTTGGGGAAGAGTGTCTGGAAAGCTGCTCAGTGGAAAAGGACCTGCGGGTGCTGTTTGACGGAGCTGAACATCAGCCAGCTCATGTTGGTGTCCAGGCAGCCAAGGAGGCTGACAGAATCCTGGCCTGTATCAGAAATAGTGTGTCCAACAGGAGCAAGGAAGTGATCATCCCCCTGCACTCAGCACTGGTGAGGCTGCACCTTGGATACTATGCTCAGTTCTGAGCCCCTCACTACAAGACATTTTGATGCTGGGGCACAGATTTCACAGAATCATAGAAGAGTTGAGGTAGGAAGGGATTTCTGTAGGTCATCTGTTCCAACTCACCAAGCAAAGCCACCTAAAGCAGGTTGCCCAGGATCATGCCCAGGCAGGTTTTGAATATTTGCAAGCATGGACACTCCACAACCTCTCTGGTATACTCTTTCGGTGTGTGAATTAGAGGAGTTACTTTTTAGATTATACAGAGATTTTGAAAAGCATATCCAGACATTCTCTGCAAGGATGATACAAGGAGGTTTGTGGCTTGTTCATTAATAATTCAGCGTACACAGAAACATACTCACAAACCCGGTTTACCCATTATGTGATGTTACCCTGGCTGGCAATATTACAACCATTTTGACCAGCTTTTCAGCTTTTTCACTCAATTATACATACACCTTCTGCCACATATCTAGCCACACAGTAAAATTTTAGACACTCATCTTTCTCCTTTGTGATTAAATCCAGCCATTAATGAAAGATTTGCCACAATAAGAAGTGAACAACTACTGATCTGGACAAAAGCTAACAGGAGCATTTCTTAAACAACTAGAATAAAGTACAGGGGAACTGTAAATGTCTTCTGCAAAATAAAGATAATTGCATACTGCAAAATATGTACTCTTGCTCATTTGTTTCAATGGGAGGTCTGAAAGCGTGAGATAAATATATATAGGTTCCTACATTCCCTGTATGCTTTCTTTTCTTCATTTTCCTTCTTATGGTGGGCCTTCTCAGCACAATGCAGCTCACCCTCTGCCTCACCAGCTGCGGTGCTGGCACTGCATGAGGTGCACTCCAGGATCTTCCCAGCCTCACTCCAGCTCTGTTTAATTTTTCTCTTCCTTTTTGTGTCTTCAGGCATTCATAATACCTCTTACTCAGGGACTACCTACATGTTCCGGTTGCTTGGAAACCATTGTTGAACAGCTACATAGTATTTAGGTAAACCTGTCTTTGGTAATTCGCCCACCTCCTTTCTCATAGTAAAGTACCGTTTTAAGTACTGCAAGTGATTCTTTTTAACTTTCATTTTCATTATCTTTAATGTGGTTCTTAGGCTTTTTCTCTGTTCTTACAAACATCACACTTTTATTTTGCTTTCCTTTTCTTTCATCTTTATCCTCCAGTGTAAATTTTAGTGCCATATTATGTATGTCTGTCTGATGCAGTGCAACTGAAAGTCATCACACAAGCCAGAGCCCTGGAAGCAGGCTTTGTCTGGGGGTATAACGCAAAATCACAGGTTCTACTCCTGAAATGTAGCAAGAGCATAGGTAAGACCTGCTCCATGCCAACTTGATGCTACTGTTGAATGAGAAGGAACTGCAGGGTCCTCCCCAGCTCTCCTCAGGCGGTGAAACAAGCAGCATGGTGAGGTCTTACCTGTTTAACACCTGACCACAAAAAGATCAAAGGCTAAAATAGGGAGCAGACCCACTGAGAGAACCAAAATGAGGTCAGAAGAAAGCCTCTTTATCCTCCCAATGACTTAACTGACTAAAGCACAATTCACCAATAACTTCCTAGCTACTCTTTGCTTTTTATGAACACCAGATGTTTTCTGTGTTGTTATAAAAATTCCAGTATGGAATAACCATATGTCCAGTGTGGGATCTTAAAATATACCTTATTAATCCATGGGACAGAGTTATTATTTTTAAAAGGATATGTTCATTTCAGTCTTTGGAACTCTTTAGGACTCTTGAATCTATACCCACCTTTCCTATAATTCTCTGTGTCAAATATAAAATTCTTAATTTTTTTTTTACTCTACCAGTAGATTTCGGAGTCTTAGGGATATTCTAGCTAACCATCTAATTTTGAAAAAGAATCAAGTATCTGTGTGACCAGCTATTTCCATTAAAGTAACGTGTCTTGGGTAACTTGGATCACAGATAAACTGATTGATAGCTGAGGAGATAACTGCCCGTTTAAAATGGCTATGGAAATATTTCTGGTTAAGACTAAGATTAGTGACTCACTGACTCTCAGTTAACAGTGTCCTATATTCATTTGTCACTTTTGTTCCTTCCTTATCATCCCAGCCTGGAGTCAGACTTTTTCCTGCATCCTGGCACAGGTCATTCCCTTACACTCCCTAAAAGTGCTGAAGGGCCTGCAGACCAACAAACCTGCATGAAAACATCTGTTTGTACTGTGTTAACGCAAGTTAGGGTCAGAAGTGCCTCTCTTTAACAGACACAAAATTAAAGTAATACAGTTAATTATTTTTTCTTGCAAGTATTTTATAGCTGAAGCTTCAAGTACTATACTTCAAGTACTATGCATCAAGTACTATACTACTTGAAACTGAAGCTTCAAGTACTTGAAGCTGAAGCTTCAAGATGCTCAGAAGTCAGTTTTAGATAATTTAAAAAGTATTGTTTGAAGAATGAAGCTGTTCGTGCTAAAACCAGAAGCTGCTCAGTATGACTTCAGAGACCATACCCATGCCTGGAGGCAGCTATGGCTTCAAGTGAAGATACAGCTCAATGAAGAATAACAAAGGGTCTCCCAGACATCATTTATGTTAAACTTATGGCCACCATATTTTCCATCCTGCAAGCTCTATTTCCATAATGTACAAGAAAATAAGAGAGAATGTGACTTTTCTGTCCTGTTCCTGGGAAGACATATTTGCACTGCAGTGGAAGAGCAGGCAACAGACTAGCCCTTGATACAGAAGGAATGTCCTTCACCCTGCCCTCTGAACATTCAAATCTCAGAGGCCCAGAAGAGTTCATATTTCTGCCACTATTCAAGTCATTTTATTGTTGCATCACATCCTTATCTTGAAAGCGGTGTTCGTAACTTTTAGATAGATAATAGAGTCAAAGTTTGCTAAGTGGTAAAAATTCAGCCTTTTAAATTTAGTCATAGGCACCAGTCTAGAAGTTGTGAGCTCTTCAATAGATCTGAGAAGATTCAGTGGTCACTGTGTTGTTTTGGCCTAGCCCTGTGCTTCTCTTACTTCTCTTACATTGTCTGCTAACATTTTAAAAAGCAGCTGAATGCTTGCATCTTAGTGTCCCATATGCTGGGGAATGAGGGAGAGGGAGGGAGAACCATTTATTTTGCTGCCTTTATTCCCATGAGAACAACTAATCACGTGGGAGTAGAACAACAAGTTCTGCTAGGCACATGGAATCTGCTTATGAGACATCTCTGCATACTCTTGAGGTTTCATTAGCTTTAAGTGGATATTTTTCCACTCCTCCAGATCATTGTTGTTTCAAAACCAAATTTATTCAAACCAGGGAAAGACACATCTCCTCAAGTATGCCAACTTCAAACTCAAGCACCAAAAGTATTGTATGTATTTTTTAAAAACAGTTCTATGATTTAAATATGCATCAGCTACAAGAATGAGTTTTTGGTAAACTCTTTCTTTTCACACTGTAGGCAATGCTAATAATTACTGTGATTTCTGTCATCCTTCGAAGACACTGCAATTATTATGGAGAAATAATTTTTCTATCCTGGCTGCCTTGCAAAAATAACCAGTTCTGTGTTTGTTATTTGATCATCTATGGAAAGAGTAACACAATAGCTACACCCAATGGCACCTTCATTAACTGCTGTTTTTCTAATGAAAACTGCTAGGATTTTCTTAACAGGAACTTAACAATCGAGGTCAAACATAAATACTTGGGCCAGTTTTAACAGTTGCTTTTTCATGAAGACAAATTCCTCTTTAAAAGGTTTCACATTGAGTAATTTTTCACTTTCATAATTCAAATTTTCCTTGCAATTTGTCTTTTAATGTTGTTGTTCTTTTGACTGGTTTATTGACAGTGTTGTTCTTTTGACTGGTTTATTATCATCTCCAATTAGTGCACTTGGACTAGCATAACATATTAGGCCACATATTCTTCTTCTTACTGACTTCTCAAGCTTCTACTTCATTGTGGCAAAAAAGATTGTGGCTTTGAGATTATGAAAAGCAGGATGTGCTGCCAGGTTACATTTTGTGTTTGCAAAGAAAACTGGAAGTGATGCTTTAATATGCATAAGAGATATCTCCAGTTAAATAGCATGTCATAGAATAAGGACCTTCAAAGGTCTCTTCTAGTCCAACCCCCCTGCAATAAGCAGGGACATCTTCAACTAGATCAGGTTGCTCAGAAGTCATGCCTAACCTTGAATGTCTCCAGGGATGGTGCATCCACCACCTCTCTGGAAAACCTCTTCCAGTATTTTACTACCCTCATTATGAAACTTTCTTCATCATGTCCAGCCTTATCTTCCCTGCTTTAGTTTAAAACCACCCCCCCTCATCCTATTGAAATAGGCACTGCTAAAAAGTCGCTCCCCATTTTATATGCCCCAGTGCTGAAAGGTTACAATAAGGTCTCCCTGGAGTCTTCTGTTCTCCAGGCTGAAAAACTCCAACTTTCTCAGCCTTTCCTTGTAGAAGAGGTACTCCAAGCCCTCTAATCATTTCCATGTTAATCTCTGAGGCTACAGATGCCAATAAACAAATAAAGAAGGGTGGTGTGTGTGAATCTTTTTTTAGCCAATGTTTGGCTTCTGAATTTCAGTAGGACAGCAGTTTTTTTCATGAGAAATTGGAAATTTTTTGATGGAAGTTTAAAATTTCCATTTTGTTTTAAGGAGAATGAAAAACCAATTTACGATCTTGCTCCATAGATACAGGATTATACCTTCAGTAGAAATACATTTGGGAGCTTTGCTACTTATTGAACCAGGCTAAGAAAAAATAAATAAAGGCAAGAAAAATAAAACAATATTCTGAAGTTTTAGAGTCTACAGTGCATAGGAAATAATTTTGACATTCACAAATTGAATGTCAAAGCAAGAACTGAGAAATAGAAAGAAATAAGGCAATAGACTTGCAACCAGTGCTTCTGGTGAAGAGTGGAAGCCTTCGTTTTATGGGTTTTTTTGTTTTATGTTTGCATCATGGCTAGTTTAAGTTTGGTGGATTAATTTTTGCCTCAGAAAAATTGGCCAAATCTGAATTTTCAGTTAAGTTACATTACTGAGAATCTAGGGGAAGTTCCCATAAAGTTAATAAATAAAAGGTAAGAATTTACAAGTTTTATTTTTTTATGAACTTGGATTTTTATGGTGTATAGGTGTATTTTCTACTCACATTCCCCACTGGTGTAAAGAAAAAGCGATTCATGAGCTGCAGTGTGCTTTCAGAGTTACAACATACTGTGAACCTTAATGAGTAACTGCTTCCACTCCCCTGCTGCCCTGAGCAGTTCTGTTGCATGACATGTTGCTGTTACATTCACAAAAAACAACTGTGATGTTCCTTATAGACACATAAGAAAAGTAGATCTTCCTCTGAAGGAGCAAATATGCCAAGATTTAAAAAAATATAAAGGCAGAGAAGGTGCGAAGGATCTTTGTTATGAGACCAGTGATGAGAGACAATGGAGGAGCTCTGTCCTTGAGAGCCATCTGCATCCATCGGAACAAACGTCCATCCCCAGCACAGGGTCCAAATTTGAGTACTGCCTTCACCATATAGCCATCACCCAAAACTCACAAAACTTCTCAACATTAGTAGGAGGGGAAAAGCCCTACACAAGCCAATTTGCTTCTCCCATGGCACTGTTTTAGGGAGAACCCAGTCAGATGCCAAGAAAACCAAAATGGTGCAGAATGAATGGGCACAAGGTATTACTCAAATACACCAACACATTTCATCAGCTTCCTCTGGACAGACTCAGAGGAAAAGCAAAGCCTCTGCTAAAATCACATGGATTTATTTCCTCTGAGTGTCTAGCCTTTATCATTGCCTATGGAAACAGGACACCCTCACTGATACAAGGCATTCAGTCAAGTCTGTTTCACAGAGGATCTGTCCACACCCAGCCTACTATTTTTGTTCTGCTCTTCAGTTGCCACAGCTGGAAGTTTAACATGGTGAAAATTCACCAGGTAGAAAACTAAAGGCCAAAGTTAAATGCTTATTAGCAAAAATGCTTTTAATGAGAATCTTGTAGATTGTATTATCCAACCATGATAAAGCCTTCCAGATCACATTTCTCAATCAAAGTACTGCTAAAACTAGCTATGCTGATTGCAATTTGCTTAAAGGATGGTTAGAGGTCGCTGGGAAGATGCCAGAGTATCTATTGCTGGAATATATGCATTAAAACATTCAATGACAGGAAAAAATCCTGCTGAAAGACCCCCAGTATAAAAAGGTGTCATCAGAAATCCCTGTTGGAGCATGGAAACCACAGAACAAACTGGGTTTTAATTTGCCTCCATATAGCAAAGAACTTGTTACACAGAAAGATCCCTGCAAAGGCATGTTTTTCCTTGAGATTTACCACCAAGGTTAGCAGAAACCTTGCCAAAGGTGGCTTTTCCTCACACAGCACTGTCCTCATAAGCAAAAGAAGCAAATTGGTGCAACTGAGAACAAGTTCTTCATATGGGGAAAGTCTTCTTCACAGTGTCTGTCATTTATCAAGGAAAATGGGAAGAGGCTCTGGTGAGACTGATGATACCTCTATGTCTTTGTCTTCAATTCAGAGCAGTCTGGCATTACCCTGTCACTAACCTGGCAAGTACAACTTGGCTTCAGGCTCCTTCAGATCCTCAATACTGGAACTCATGGGCAAAAAAATTAAGAAAAGAAAATAATTATAAGCATAGTTTTGAAAGGGAAGTGGTAAAGCGTTCATTTAAGCTCATCCGTCCTAGCTGATAGGTATCTTCCCAATAAAGATGCTGGTGCCTAAACAGCAAAATGACTTCAACATCCAAAAGAACAGAAAGGCAGAAAGGACTTGCCCCGTAAAGGTTTTCCCGCAAAGTGCTAAGTCTATGTCATTGACCTTTTCCTACTTTAATTAATTAATTCAGGGAAATAATGCATTCAGGGAATTACGTCTGACAAATCAAAATGTCCCATTTTTACACTTACTGATGACAAGGGCAGAATTACCACTGACTCTGAGTCAGGAATTCTCTGACTCATCAAGCTTAAACATCTGTTTATATATGCTGCTGTAACATACTGACTGTGACTAGCCTATCTGCTGACTCAGGGGACAAAGCAGCAACATGAGCAAATGGCATTCCATGGGCATGCCCTGGTTTTATCTCTTTTTCTGCCTTTAATTCCTAGCCCGCCTCCAGGTTCATCCTAGAAATCAAATGCACCCTGTTTCATTTCTTTGCAAGCCTTCCTAATTACAGTGTAAAGGTCTTCAGGAGTTAAGACTATGCCCTTTTCATTGACACATGCCCAACATATGAGGAGCTACTGCTGCAATACTAAGCCAGACTGTTGTGCCTTGGTAGGGAATCACAGGATTTGGGGCACACTACACGTGCCCTATCCACATCAACTAGCCACATCCTGAGGCCACTTTATCTTGAGTCACAGCAATCCATGAGCATACAGGGTGCTTTACAAGCATATGAAGTGACAGCTCCATACCCTGAATATCTGACAATTTACAGTGGGATTTATACAGCAAGGACCTCAACAGACAGTTGGAAAAGGTGTAAGAGGATAGAAATTACAAGCATGGAAGATACTGAGATGGGCTTGATGTTGTGTGTCCACTGGGGGAGTGTTTGGGAGAGCTTGCAGGTATACATGGACAATTTATTTTTTTTCCTATCATATAACATAGCCTGATTTTACAGTACTCCTCATTCAAAGACAAATTTACATTTCCTTGGTAAAAAACTGTAGAGGGTTCATATTTAGCCACTTAATTCATTCACTTAAAAGGGTAATTAATTCACAGATACCACCACTTCCTTCAGGCTACTTTTTAGCATGAAACTAATATTGCTGGTGCAGTCAAATAAGCAAAATAATTTCTCTGAACTGTTTTATTTTTAAGGTGGTAGGGGGGAAATTGACAAAGGCCTGAGTCAACCCCATGCATCCCTGCTGGCGGTTTGGTCAGCCTCATTTCATTACTTGTGCTAGTGCCTGGCTGCTGCAGGATGTAACACCTCGCTTTGTCTGGAAAACGAGCAAGCATTCAGAACACATTACTCACAGGCTGCAGCTTCTGGCAAAGTCACCTTCGTGCCACATAACTTCCAGGTAGAGAACACTGCACAGTGACTGCAGCTTAGGAGCAAACTCTCCAAAACCACTTGCCCCGCCTTCTGCAGTGTCCTGTCGATATCTACAGAGCGAGATCCTACTCCAGCATAAGTGGCTCATGAACTGTGCCCTGTTGTTTTTGTTGCTTTGCAAATGGTTGCTTTTAAAGAAGGAACATTACAGCCTTGTGATTTGATTTTATGCCTATGACAGGATGTGACAAATGGCCAACTTTCCCCTGGTAAGGCTACTTTCTCCCTGTGTTCCTCCTAAAATCAAGGAAGAGGGATATTCCTGTAGATGGCTGTAAGTGAAGACTCCTTTTGTACCTGATTCATTCAGTGTCCTCTGATTATAATGAGACCACAGTGAGATTAGCGCCACAAAGATAACAGCCGTTCCAAAGACTCTTTATCCATGCTTTGATGCCTGTTACTGAGCTCAACAACTCATTGAGCTGAACATTCATTTCAGAAAGATATCTGTTCTTGAATTAAAGACACTGCAGATAAGATCATCTGATGTCTCTGTCTCAGACACTCATCCTCACTTTGCTTTCTAGTCCCTGCAGAAAAATAGGACATGAAAAATCTTTTGGAAAAAATGATACCCTGAAGTACCAGAACTTAAGGGACCACTTTCAGAGGTTCAGATGAGATGAGTCTACTTCAAACAATACTGAATACACCACTGCTTCTCTGCTTTCATTATCCCTTAAATTTTATTTTCTTTTTTATCTGGTAGAAGGGTTTTCTTGACAGACAAGAGAATCACAAGCAAGTAAAATCTCATCTTCCATTAAGAGGGAGACAGAGAGACTTCTAGTCTGTGTGTCAATGCAGATATGTTCATAAACATGAAAAACATGTCCTAGAGTCTCATTAATGTGAAAGCAAGTTAAAAATGCCAACACACTGACTAAATATGATTTGCAGGCCTTCCTGATCTCTGAGCACTTAAGGTTGACAACACTGTAAATTACAACTTCTGGCCCAAAATGAAAGGGGAATTTGATAACTTCAATGCAGAATGGCACAAAAGATAAGTAAAGATGATCTAAAACCTCTGTCAAAAAATTCATAAACAGGACATTCAGGAGAACATTATCACATTTGAAATGTCTGCTTACACCATAAAACAATCTTTCAGATCAAGACCGGAACGCAGATTAGGAAAGAGTAGTAAGATATTTCCACTATCTGTCCTGGTGGAAGGGGAATTATAAGACATGGTCAACATATCCAGAAGCTACTTGAACCTTGCAGTCTGCACATCAGCTGCAGGACAAGAATTGAAGCACGGGCTGAGGCTTCAACTAAGTCAACAAGTCATTATCTAGACCAGAAACCTCTTGCAGTCAAGTTCTCCTTCCCAGTGACTGCCCATTTCCAGCCCCACTCCACCTGGAGCTCCAGGCTTTTTTTCTCTTAACCCAAACCCTTACCCTAACTAACTCAAACCCTAAATGAATCATGTAAACTGGCCTTTTTCAAACCCACACTTCCACTCCCTGTCTCATTTTCATTCTTTTCGTTTCTTCTTCTATGCAGACAGGATGTATTACTTCTATAAAGGAGCTGGAAAAGTAAATGGCAGCATATCAGGCTTGGCTCTGTATTTCAATTGCCCCATGATAGTCACTTGTCATGCATCTGACACTGGCCTCCTCCCTAGTACTTATACTGTCGTCTCCAGCAGATCTTGTGTGTCTCCTTCAGTAGGCTTTTTCTTGTGTGAGCTCACACTACAAGGATCAAGCTCCAGGTGTGTAGGAGCAGTTCTAGAATGTCCAGGTGCTCAGAGAATTAAGTGCCTCAGCCAAGGCATTAAGACAATGGGACTAGCTTTATATGCACTTACATAAATAGAAATATCTAATCCTGAGAACATCATTAATTAGGCTCACCAAAAGTTTTGCTTTAGAAGAATAAACAATTTTTTTCTCTTTTATTTAGCATCAGTTTGTCATTCATTGATATGCACTAGACTGTCTTCTCAGGACTTTTCCCTTGAATATGGGGATTAAAATGAAAATTAAAAATAAGAAAAGTATTCTTAGACATGCACATCACTTCTGGAGCCTGAGCTTTTACATGGACATCATAATCCAGGATAAAACCATGACTTCCCATTAAGTGCATTCATCTACTATCCATGATGATGGATCAGCAATGAAAAAAAGCAGAGAAGGCATTTCCTTCTCAGATGGAAAGCACTGATCTTTCAGAAGTTTACTTCAATTTGCGATACCAAATCATGACCTTGAAAGTCAGTGGAATTTTCTTTTAAGTTGCTGTACTGGGTATGTCCGGGATGAGTTAATTTTCTTGATAGCAGCCTGTATGGTGCTGTATTTTGGTTTTGTGGCTAAAACAGTGTTGATAACACACGAGCATTTTAGCTGTTTCTGAGCAGTGTTTGCACAGCCTTGAGGCATTCTCCATTTCCCATTTTGTTCCTCTAGAGAGTAGGCTGGACAGCTGACACAGAAACAAAGGGGTATTGCATGACACATAACAACATGATTAGCAATAAAACTGAGGGGTGGGTGGTTTGGGGAGCTAGTCATTGCTTAGAGACTGGCTGGGAATCAATCTACATGTGGGAGGCAGTGAGCAACTGCATGTGCATCACTTGATTTTTAATTCCTTTCACCATACCTTATTAAGCTGTCTTTATGTCAACTCATATGTTTTCTCACTTTTGCTCTTCATATTCTCCCCCCTGTCCCACTGTGGGGGCAAGTTAGTGAGCAGCTGGGTGGTGCTTAGCTGCTGGCCAACGTCAAACCACCACAATTGGGATCAGTTTGAGGCAGGGAAAAAACAGTTCCTTCACAGTCTCCACCTCCAATGATGCTTTTTGCCTTCAAAAAAACCCAGAAATTGTCCAAATGTAAAAAAATTCGTGTTTGTTTCTGTTAACATGCTGCTGTTCAATGCAGGAATGTGACCTCAAGTACTGTAGGAGACAAAGGCTAACACACAAAGCATGGATATGTGCGGGACATGAATCCAAAGACATGAGCAAGTGGTGTGCACTGTCTTCTCCTCACAGGTAAATGTGGGTACAGATAGTTGAAGAAATACCTATAAAAAATTCCAGCTGTGTCACATGGATCACTGTCTAAACTAAATGAGTTGATGCTACAGTAGGGGAACTCTGGTATAACAGGATCCATGGCTGGCTGTCATGGCTAGACCACGACAGTGACATATACTAGTGGAGTCCCTCTAGTGACTAGTGCACCTAGTGCAGCAGCATGGTCCTGGTGAGGGTCAATTCTACTGGCTTCACCCTGGACTTTGTGGAGAACCCAAGCAGATTGCATTACATTTGCTGGTTACAGCCACAAACGGTGGGCAAGGGTCATAGCCTCCATTGCACACTGTCTTTATGCCTCTGCTGAAGTGCCATGGGCATCAGTAGCCCATCTAGGAACAACTGCTATGTATCTAAGGCAGACAATCGGGCCCTGGATGGAGGTCTTGCTGGCTGAGTGGACCCTGGGAAACTGCAAGAGAGGTGGCTGCGGTCACAGGGTGGCTGGTGAAGGAGACCAGAATCCATGGAGGGGACAGAGCAGCAGAGTCTGGCAAGACAGCCTCTCAGAGAGGCCACCAGAAGCATGGAGCTCTTGGAAATGGTGTTGGGGGGTGCCAACCCCTGCAGGGAGGAGGCAAAGGCAGGTCCTGCACGGGGGAGACAGAGGCGAGGGCCACGGGGGCAGCAAGGGCTGCAGCCAAATGTCATGGGGCACTCGCAGGGTCTCCATAGGTCACTGCAGCCAGGGCTGGGCAGTGACCCTCATAGGACAGGTGGTCACACACATCGAGGCCAGCACCCATGGCCAGCGAGAGCAGTGAGTCCATTGGGGTCTCCCCATCGTCAGTGTGGGGCACTGGGGAAACAGACCCAGCACCCTGGGGTCCCCATGCCTGCTCCCTGCCTGGCAGCACCAGCAGAGAGGCACCAACCACACGGTGTAATCTGGCTCTGCATTTGCAAGGATGCTGTTATTCTCTGAGTAACAAGAAGAAATTAAACGTAAGGCCCATGTACTACAATGTCAGTTTTCCTGTGGCACCATAAAAGGGATTTTGCAGCCGAGTTCTGCTGGACTGGCACAACCTTTTATGAAGAAGGGCCCTGTGCTCTGCTTTGTGTTAAAGATGGTAAAGAAGAACAGGTTCACGTTATGGCCTCGCTACACATGAAGGTGAAAGGTTTGCTCCTTCTGCACATGGCTCTGGACTGAGCTGTGTGATAAAAATGGGTTTGCATTTACTGAGAGCTGTACACAGAGACTCCTTAACAATTTTTACCTGGACCTCCAACATCTAGGAGGTGTAATTTACATGGCACTTCAGCTGTGACCGCAAATGATCCCGTTAGAGCGGTCTTTTCCTTAACCGCGGCTGGTGCCATCTCAACAGACAAGCGCAGCAACAGCAACATCTAGTGGCAAGTGAGATGGTGGCTACACCAGAGCAGAAACTAGCTCCGATTAATAGGATATAAACCAGAAATAAATGTACAAGGTTAGAAAGTAGCAACAGATAACATTTTCCGTAATAATTCGTATTTAATTTTTTTCTCATGTTTATATGCATATATAATATACAATATATATATCTAAAATATAAGCTAGTCTTAACTCTTCCTTTGCTTCACATGACTAACACTGTCATTACTTCAAACACCAATTGATTTGGCGACAACATGTTTGTGTCCTATTTAGCACTCTTAGATTTTAAACATGCAGAAGCATAACTCCAGAATTTCAAGGGTAATTATATTATGGTTTTGTTAGCTGCTCAGGCTTTAAGCAGGCGAAACATTAGATGTATAATAAGGTATAGAATCATAGAATAGTTAGGGTTGGAAAGAACCTTAAGATCATCTAGTTCCAACTCCCCTGCCATGAGCAGGGACACCACACACTAAACTATGTCACCCAAGGCTCTGTCCAACCTGGCCTTGAACACCTCCAGGGTTGGAGCATTCACAACTTCCTTGGGCAACCCATCCCAGTGCCTCACCACCCTCACTGTGAAGAACTTCTTCCTTAGATCTAACCTAAACTTCCTCTGTTTAAATCCATTCCCCCTTCTCCTACCACCACAGTCCCTGATGAAGAGTCCCTCCCCAGCATCCTTATAGACCCCCTTCAGATACTGGAAGGCTGCTATGAGGTCTCCACGTCCTGCTGGACAGGTCAAACCACCATAACTGAGCATACTTTACTTCACACCAAGTGTGATGTTTCTTAGCTAGATCTTGCGAAAAAATTAAGGACAGACTTTTCTTCAGGAACAGGAATATGTATCAATGTAAAACGAGGTAATATTTGTTATAGATAGATATATATGAATATATGCAGGTAGAGACAGCCATTCTAATACCTGTCTCTATAGTCACACAAACTTAACAGACTGCTGTTATCATACTACCTTCTGGAGGACTTGGATCTCTCTTGATCATCTCAAAATGTGCACTGTAGCAATGTTACAAGATGCAGCTTCTGGTCTTTATAACTTATTTGTAGCTGCGTATGGGCATAACATTCTAAATACAGTATCAGATAATGCACTATTCAACCAGACTAAAGTGATGCTGAAAAGAGAACATCTGTATGTCCTATTCTATCCAAAGACCATGAGCTGTGTGGTGGCCAGCGCTTCTGAGAGATAGTTTGGGGAATAGTCTATATAGCCTGTATCTGGATAGTGTGATTCAACTATCTTCGTTTGCAATTTGCAGCAGTTCAGGAGACATGGGTTTATTTGTCTTCTGGAGCCCTAGTCTTTCCAGCTTTTCCTGTGCAATCATAAGGGTTCACAGCTCTACTAAAAAGTTAGAGCTAAGCAATGGCAGAGGATAACTTTCTTCAAGTGAACCTCCAGCTTGGACTGAGATAATACATCAAAACACCCAACTCTTTAGCTAAAGGAAAGCCTGATGAACATTAATATCCCAGTGTTGTGCACTAAGAAGTGTGACATATCAAAATTAAGGTAGTTTCTTCTTCTAGGACTTGGAGACCAGGCCTTGACAAGGAAAAAAATCCTTACTTCTTATACTAGTTGTATACTTTTTATACTCTGCTGTGAAACTAGACCAGTTGCTGCAGCCTCAACTAGCATTCAAGCCACTTGTACAGATACTCACTACCTACCACCTCCTCAAAATGCTTCCTGCACCAGACAGTTGGGCTATTGTGAGCTGTACTTCGCCAACTGATTTAAAAAGTAGCAGATTGCCAGTGGCTTCCTCTTTCCACAGTTAGAAAGATAGGAAATGAAAAAGAGAACCAATAAACCAGCTGCTGGGAAGCAATGATGGAGCCCACAAGGGAGTCTGGCGGCTCCTGTGGATCCTGGCAGTCTCATCAGCACTGGGACAGCTGTGTGACAGGCTGCAATCTCTTAACGTAATGGCACTGACTGAAAGGGAGGAGGGAAAAAGTCTGGCACTAGAAGAATGTATTAAGCAGAGCATGAAAATTACCAAACCTTGTACGTTCACAAGGGGATAAGCCACTACTCAGACAAATGAGACTGTAGAGAAAAACACTGAGTTTCCTAATGGTCATACCACTCTCAAATTTCCCTTTTTAACGCCCCCAAGACAGTAAACCACTCCCATTATTGCTGACAAGATTCTGAATTATGTCCTGCTTTCCATCACTCATATAAATTAGAAGTGATTTTTCTTTTCAGAGCTTGTAAAGGAAGACAGTTCAGAGCCTTGTTAAAGATCTACTGATGCTCACATCCCGGGTCACAGATCTGCCTGAAAGAAGAGAGGTCAAATGCAGCAAGAACATTTCTATCACACTTACCCCATATTGAGTTCTGGCCAGCCATGAATTTCAACATTTCTTTTCAGTATTTCACCATTAGTTTAATTTGGACACATTCATTTTTATATTCTTCTTATATTGTAGAGCCCAAAACTGCACACATCATTACTAGAGGTGAGGCTGCACCAACGTTTAGTATAGTAGGACAACCACTTTTTTCAACAGGTTAGCTATACACCCCATTGATACACTTGGCATTTTGGCCATGAGGGCAAATTGTTGACTCATATTGAGGTTACCATCAAACAAAACCCACAGATCCCTTTCTTCAGGGCTGCTCCCAAGCATCTTGTATCCCACTGTGTAAGTACACCCATGATTACACCATCCCAGGTGCAGAATCTGTCATCTGTACTTGTTAAATTTCATCCAGTTAGTGATTGCCCAGTGGTCTAGGCTATCAAGATGTCTCTGTAAGGCATCTCCATCCTCAAAGGAATCTATAGTTCCTCCTGATTTAGTATTGTTGCCAGCTGATTTGGTAACATCTATGAGAGGGAAAACTCCTTTTACCTTCAGTAAGAACATGGTTGAGATTACTGCTCAAAAATGTGACATGAATATGAATTTTGAAAGCATTGTAGATTGTAAATGAGGAAAAATAAAACTGAAATTGAACAGAGGAATTTTATGCAAATGCACATACACACAGGAAAACAGCATCAGCAAACATTAAGGAAATTGAAACTACTGCCTGTCTGCCTTAATGATGTGCTGTCTGGAAGAAGGTCATTATAATGCACTCTGTATTCATAGCCCCTTCCATCTGAAGGGACATAATAGACAAATGTTATCAAACTCAGTCTGCTGCATGGTAAATCTGAGGAGGGAAGAAGATATTTGAAAAATCTTGTTATTTGTATGGTTTAAAAGGGAGGAGAAAAGGCAGTTCAAATCAGTCCTCTGTTTCTCAAACTCTAAAAATGAAAAGCAGGAAGAAATCCCATCACCAAAGGAACCTTCCACATTTGAGGTAGTCAAACAGCAATTCCTCAACTATAAACACCTGTGTTTTAAAAACTTCATGAAGATACAAGATCTACATATACAAGATTCCAAAGGTCAGAGAGGTCTCAATAAAAGTTAGGTCCATCCTGAGGGCCATGTCTGCACTGAGGTTTTTTTTCCTTTTAGACTTCTATCATGCCTATTCCAAGTTTAAAGTCAGCGTAGTATTAGGATGCTCTGTTATTAGCTGTTTTCTTCTCAGAGGTGTTAAATAAGTCCCTTGAGCATATTAATCTTTGATGTCTATGCAAGACTGAGTTACATTTCTTACCTTTGAGACTAAAAATCCACTGCTGCATCACAGGATGACTTGAGGATAGTCAAGGCCTTCTGTGGAATCCATCTTTTCTCTGGACTTTCACAGGCATGTGAGGCTATACCAGGCCAAATGGATTTTCTGAACTGTTACTAAGGACAAAATGGTGCATACAAATTCAAAAAAAAGCCTACGGAGCACAATAACAGACCAACTACAAAAAATAGAGGTACACTTCCTTTTAACAATAATAAAAAATACTTATACATGCAAAAATATGAGCACTGGAGGGACCCATTCTACACAATCAGTTCTGAACAAGTGCAAGTAGTGAGTAGTCTGGTTCATTGCTGCTTTAAATTCTCCTTACAGACATCTTGCAATGTGATCCACCATGGGCAGCTCTGCTAGTCTGCTATAGAAGTCTACATGTTTTCAAATTCTGCTGTAAAATTATTTCTACCCATCTGTTCCAATTGCATTTATCTGTAACTGATGACCTGTGATTTCTGTTTATACCCCTGGGTCCTCTGGTGTTTGTACTTCAGGGGCCTTTGACAAAATTGGAGCGGCATAGTTCAGCAGCACTCAGGATGCGACTTCCTGATAACAAATGTTTCATTAGTAAAATAACTCAGGCATTCACCTCTATTCTACAGCTACTGAATAGTTTACACTCAAAAAATAATGGCCCATTAGCAGACAGATGGAGGGAGAGATGCAGAGTTAAAATTTTGGTAACCACTTTCTATCAATATTGATTAATTGGGGCATTATGACTTGCACATCATCAAAATTGCTTTACTGCAATGGCATGCAGATGGAAGACATCCACAGACCTCACATTTGAGGAGAAAAATCCAGCTGGGCTCCATCCAATGCTGCATGAACATGGGTACCTAGCATCTGAATGGATGTAAGATTTACTTGCTATCTATATTCCTCTTCTTATTCTGTCTTGTTAAATTAGTTATTTTATTAATCCTTTTGCTTTGGGCCTTCCAAATAAAGACTGGAGTCAACCTTGTTTCATTATTTGTGTTGGTGCCTGGCTGCTGCAGGATGTCTGGAAAGCGAGCAAGCATTCAGAACACATTACAGGCTGCAGCTCCTGGCAAAGTCACCTTTGTGCCACATAACTTGCCGTGACTGCAGCTTAGGAGTGAACTCTCCAAAACCACTTACCCCAACTCCCGCAATATCCTGTCAATATCTGCTCCAGTGCATAGTGGCTCATGAACTGTGTTCTGTTGCTTTTAAGGATGAAAAAGGCCACTGCAGCCTTGTGATTTGATTTTGATATGACAAAATGTGACAAAAGGTCAGCTTTCCCCTACTGAGGCTGCTTTCTTCCTATGCTCCTCCTACAATCAAAGAAGCAGGAGACCCATGCAGATGGCTTACTGAGAAAACTGTCTCAGGCTTTTCTAGTATTCAGTTTAATATACAAATGCATTTGTATTCAAGCCACAGCTGCAAAGAGTCTTTCTGCAAATGTTTCTCACTCCAGTAACCTGTAATTCCACTTCCCAGAAAACTGGGTGGATTATGGCAGGTTGTGCTTGATCAAACGAGCTAAAGAAATAATAAGGTGTTCCCCTGTGTGTAACTGAGTGACTTGGCTGCATCATTCTCCCTCTCAGGTGTCTCAGGGCCTGCCCTGTAAAAAGCATCACTGGGCCTCAGCCAGTCAAGCTACAAAATTATTTTTCATAACTTATATCAAAATCTAGAGGAAATAAAAAATTAATATAACTTTTCACACCAAACTGCTCAAGGCTCAGATAGGATTTCTCCCAAAAAGACTAACCATAAAGAGATGTTATTTCCTCTGTTTATACTATATCAGTTCCCCAGGAATAAAAATTCAGGTTACAGAGCTCAGTACAGGGATCAGTTTTATTCGATTACAAATTCAGCATTGCTTTTGATAGATACAGTATTAAAATTGGAAAGAATGAAAAGACCTGAAACAAACACACTGCATGTTTTCTTTCTGGGTTATTTCTTGTGGAACAGGCATTAACTTCTTTCTCTCCCTTTCAGATCCAAAGGCAAGCCCTAGTCAGTCTGCAAGACTCATAATCCATGCGTGCTCAATATCTATCGTTAGTGATTCTCCTGACAATGCATCAGCTTACAAGAAAGTTGGCTGCTTTACGTAAAAGCTGAGTTGATGATTCCCCTCTAAGAAGAGAATATCACATTTCTTGACTTACTCTATTGTGTAAATACATGAAAGAGGTGTTATTATTTCCTTCCTAAAACAGCATCATAGAGTTTTCCAGTCCTCTTGACTTGAATCTCTCCAAAGCCAGCTGCCTCGAGGAGCTTGCTGTACTCTGCTGCTGTTCGCTCTTTTCCTTCTGTCTGGACCAACATATTCATTGAATATAGTTGAGTTTCTAAAGGCCCACTTCTATCTTCATTCAGTAGTGATTCAACCAGCAGCACTCCACCACCTGGTTGAATAAAAGAGAAATAAAGCACACACTGAGCTCTGAGAAGACAAGCTATTTTTCAGCTGAGTTACTAGGTCAGATCCTAACCTTTAGTTTCAGGAAGAAGCAGCCTCTATGTTCAGCCCTAATTCAGCATCACAGAAGACAATGAAAGACCAAAAGCACTGGAGCATGCCTCTGCTTGGATACCTAGCTACTGATGTTCCAGGTCTGAAGGGAGTGTTATAGCTGAGATGGAAATTTCCCATTTCCCCCAGATGAAATCCACAGAAGCTTACTGATTTTGCTGAGAACCTGGTTGCGTAGGCAGTGTTTTCAAAGCTCTGAGGGTTCAATGTGATGCTTAGTGGGATTTTTACTATGTCATCTGCACCTATATAAACAATACCCAAAATCCCCAATCCTTACACCTGAATACCTTGAAAGAGGAGTACCTCAAGAGAAGGAGACTAAAACTAGAAGCCCAAACTCTATTTGGCTCAGCTGCGCATGGCTGGTTTTGGAAAGCAAAAGACTAAATCAAGGAAAACCTTGTACTGAAACTCTGCCACCCAAATTGAGCATAGAGACTGGTGTGCTTTTCATTACTGATAGCTGAGAGTCTCTTTGCTCTTCAAAAGCTCACACCTACCAGGTTTGCAAGATTTGTAGACCTTTGCCAGCAGTTCCCTGCACTTGACATCATCCCAATCGTGCAGTATCTTAGATAAAATATACAGTTCAGCTTCTGGAATTGAATCGTTAAAGAAGTCTCCTGTAAAACAAGAATACACGTATTATGCAAAATCCCTAAACCACAGATGGCTCAGTTAAGCAAATATTTTCAGTTCTGTTCAGTTCTGAAGACTCTGGGCTTGCCATGTCCATCAGTCACATCAGACTGAGTTACCAGGTAAAAGTCCTCTGTGGCACTGCATTCTTTTCTTGTTCAGTCTCGAGGTCTAAAATGTTTAAAAGCAGCAGCTCATCTAAAACAGCCTTTGATGCACAGGAAAGCATTTGAGACTAAGTTTTCTCCAGTGACAGGAATTCAGATTCGTAAAGCATTAAGAGGATAGTTTCTCACAGTTTCTGTCATGGAAGAAAAAGGAAGTAATTTTCCCTTTTCTCAGCAAATTTTCAAAGACCTTTGGTAACAACAGAAATACATCATAAATCCACAAGGAAAAAATACACATCTCTCACCTCCTAGCACTAGCTTCATCATGACACCTTTTCTTCAGCACCTCGTGTACCACATTCAGATTTTTCTCTCTACATCTTAGTCATTTCCTCTCCCATTTCTTTGCTCCACTGTCACATGTAACCTTTCCTGTGTTTCTCCATCTTCGATTTTTATATACTCCCTTCCTACCTCAAGGCTTCTTCCCTCTCTCTTATCTTCAAGCAACATAAAGTCATTACAACACTTCAAAGGCTTTTGTAAGCATTTAAAGTTAGACCTCCCTACACTCATGTTCATCATAGATTGTGCAAAGACCATGCAAGATCTATGAACTGGGCAAGAAAAACATGGACTAGCTCATTAATATTCAAAGCCTGACGTATGTTAGGACTTGAAAGTCAATCAATCATGACCAGAGAAGGGAAACCCCTTGCTCAGAGCAGGCCTGGCACCCCACACATCTGCCAGGAGGTCTGTGCCGGAGAAAAGGGAGCGTTAGGAAGATTCGTAACATGGTATGGCAGTTTTTCAAAATTGCATGACTTTTTTTATTATTATTTTTGTGTTACAGTAGCCTCATTCTGAAGCAACAAAATAGTTCTGCTTAGGAGTAAAGAGCATCTGGGTTGCTGAATAACAAACAGAGTCGTCTCTCCAATAGAAGGTAGCTGCGGATGCACAACTGGCACTGTCCTGTGGTAGCAATGAACTGCAGACCTGGGCTGTGGAGGCTGAAATACGGGACACTGCCCACGTAAGGGGCAACTGGAGACCTGAGCCTTCAGTATGGTACCTCTGAGCAGAGACAAGGGGTGCAGGAGCAACAGCTGTGACAACGCTTACGCCACCGTCTGCACCTACCTTCATGGAAAGCAATACGATGCTCCTCAGGGGAAACAAATTGCTCTTTGGTCACTTGCGTGACTTTAGGCAGGTCATAAATTGTGACTGTGGAATTTGGGTACAAAGAAACACACTCCCGGGCCAAAGCTCCTCCACCTCCTTTGAGGAGAAAGCAAAAAAAAATCAGTGCTGACACAAAAACAACTTGCTCAGCAGCTCCTCCATGAAGTGATGCAGGTAATAGCGCATTGAGTCTCATGGAAGCTGGCAAGGTATGTTTGCTTGGCCCCATGTTGCCCAAAGGGAATAGGAGGGGCAGGAGAGGCCACTGTCAAAAGACAGTTCAGAGGCTTTTAAAGAAGATCTACTGACACTCACCTCCTAGGTCATAGATCTGCCTGAAAGGGGAAAGGTCAAATGCAACAAGCACATCCTTGCCGCATATACTCCATACTGAGTTCTGGCCAGCCATGAATTTCAGCATTTCTTCTTCTGATCTAGTAATGCAAACAGACGCAGCACAGGTAATTTACAATACCCTTGGTGATTCCTATCATAGAAATGTTATTAAAAGTTTTAGCTTAAACACTAATCTCTGGTTTTATTGACACAAAATACATTCTTTTTACGTATAAACTTACCTAGCAGAAGGGTACAGCTATGTATTCATGCATTTAAATATGGAATTACGACTAGTGAAGTCCAACAGTATATTATGCTGCTAATTCTCAGGCTTCCAAGGGATTTTTTTTTCCCTTTAAATACCATTCTTTCTGTGCCAGAGATGTGTGATATGTTTTTCAGAATAGGAAATTATATACTTCTAATCAAAATATTAGACAATGTCTCAGTAATGGATACTGTTGAGAAAGGAAAATGCTGCATGGTGAGTGGGATTCTCAAATCATCATATTTAATTGTCCTGAGCCATAATTAAAAACATTAATTTTAGCTATAATAAGAATAATAAAATTTCTATAAATATACTGATTACCTGTACATTGCTTCGAAAGGGTCCTTAGATGAAATGTGAAAAGCTCTTTCATACTGGTTTCTTCCTTCTCTAAAATAGCAACCAAAAAAAGCATATGAGTGTGGATTTCTATTTCTTTTATCTCAAATACACCTTGGGGCTGTAATTTCAGCTAGTTCATCATTGTGAAAGGTGCTCAGCTTCATACAGAATATATGCCAGCCTGTTTGTAATGTCTGTAAGGGCACCCTCATTTGCCATCTCAAAATATACTGATGTATTTCTCAGCTTTTCGCATGAATGACTGGTCTTTTGAAGACCAGGTTGGACAGGGCTTTGAGCAACCTGGTCTAGTGGAAGGTGTCCCTGCCCATGGCAGGGGGTTGGAACTGGGTGAGCTTTAAGGTCCCTTCCGACACAAACCACTCTATGATTTATGGAAACATATCCCAGGTAAAGGTACAAGGCTGGTGCAATCATCACCATGACACACACCATGTTTAATCATCAGTTACACAGACTGGAACAAGTGAGACTCACGCCCCACATTAAACTACTTGATGCTTTTGCAAAGGTGTAACCTTAGCTATCATTGCTGATCATTTAATGTGATGTATTAAGAGACACTGTGATGTTCAAATGCTTTCCTGAAGGTCAAATGTATAGAAATCTGATTCCTAGGTCACCACTACCATCAGAAAGAAAAGGTAAGCAAAAACACAGAAATGGAAAACAAGAAAAAACAGGAAGACATATTGGCTGCATTAAGAACTGAAATGGTCTGTTGTTTTTTATTTCTGGGAGTGAGCCAGCATCTTCCTTGTGCCCTTCTCCAGAAATACGCTACTCAGAGCAGCCACACAGATGTCACAAAGCAGTCTGCAACAGACAACGCACAACATTCCTCCTTACCTCACAGCATCAGCCAGGTAGTGCCAGCACAAGTAGACTGTATTGGAGTAATACATCATAATATGATACTGGGACTTGGGACTTGATTTTGTAAGGTAGATGTTGGAAATGTCTGTGTTTCTGTAGAGGGCTAATAGGTGAAATAAATATATTTACTAACATGTATATACCACCTTGCAAAGCCTACTGCATAGCATGGTACCTATCACCAAAAGATGTCTACGTGACTAATGAAACAACTACGTTGCTTCTACAGTCTTTCCACTACAATAAGCAGCAGGTGAGGGCTGCTGAAATGTATGTTGCCCCATTCAATCTAAGCACTACCTACCCAGACTTACTCTAGCACTGAACATTTCTTTCGAGAACAGCAAGAGGAATTCCTTATGAGTGTCATCATATACCAATAGCTCTGGTATGCTCTATTTAAATAAGAAGCCCTTGCAGACAAGCATCTTTGCCAGTCAACAAGGTCAGCAAGTGGGAGGCAAGTCCCCAAAACAGCATGCTAACCACACTTACTCCCTCTCAGTTCACTAGGGCAGGACCTTCTACAGAAAGACTGAAAGCCTAAAGGACTTGCAGAAATCTCCCCTGCTTCCTCCAACACATCTGCAGTGGCATCACTCACCCATGGGACTGTCACACAAAAGGAATTTAGAAGATAGATTCTGGTCTCCTTAAACTCATTGAGCAACTATGGTAAGCCCTAAAACAGGGCAAGACAATAAAAGTCAGAGCCAGGGACACAACTTGCAAGACTCTGGCTAGTCCTGACCAGCAGTCAGATGGTCAAAAATCCCTCTTCACCTCATGGACTCAACATTTCTTCTGCAAGGAGAAACTTATATCACCTCTCAGTTCAGATCAGCAACCTAACGAAATACTTCACATGGTGCTAAACCCCCAAAGATAAACAAAACGTGTTTTTAAATCATGCCATTGCCCATCCACCCTGGTATTTTGTTCGAAGGTTTAAAATCATGCCCACACCTCAGAGTTTTCTTGAGACCAACTCTGCAGAGACCCTGAATATCTTCTCCAAGGTCTCTGAGGCTCTTGCACAAAGATATTTAGGGATATAGAGCCCTTCACCTGGGTTCTACTTTACACCTTTATTTAATAATGCTGACATTTGCTGCTTCTCTTTCAGTTGAAGAGGGGATGGCGTTCCCAAGTGATTCTTTTCTCCTTCCAGCAACTGTCCTAACACCAGATACCATTTCTCTTTACCTTGCCTCACTTTCCAAACCATCAGAGGCTTAAACCTTATGGTTTCTTCCCCTTCTTCTGCCTTTATTACCTCCTCCTTGTGTCAGCTCTACTGTCAAGAGCTTCAACCCCACACAGGCATCCAGCAATCTTTCCATCCCTGTGGTACTGGTACCCAAGCATGCAGCAATGGCATTTGTTGACAGAGGCTCTCCTGACTTGAGCAGAAGATCAAACACCCCCAACTCACAAGCAGTGAACATAACCTAGGAGTAAGGAAAGGTGGGAGTGGGGCATCAGGTGAAAGCACAAAAACATTTCTAAAGCTTTGCTGGAGAAAACTTACACATCAAAATATTTTTTCATTTAAAAATCATATTTCATATAAACAATTCAAATGATTAAACTGAAGTTTCTCTGAACACTGACAATAGCATGAAGTGCTTGCAGCGCACTTTTTTTCCATTTCTTTTCCTTTTCTGGAAAAGCCAGCCAATGATTTTGGCTCACAAAGGTTCACATTGAGAGACCTGTTTTGGGTGTGAATGTTCCTGGCTCTTCCTTAGTTCCAGAGCACATACTCACAGCCTTTCTTGCTTTTTGCCCAAAGAGGACAAGAGGATTTTTCATGATTCATTTTTCCTCTCTTTACTGCCAGCTCTGTCTTTCAGGAGCCACAGGATGCAGCAGTATTTGTACAACCCCAAGAGTATTCTTTACCTTACCATGTTGGCCAGAGGTGAAGCAAGGGACAATAGAAAATGTAACTAAATCGTAAATGAGGAAAAAATCTCCACTACGGTAGATATTACAATTATACGCTCATATGCTTACACACAGAAAGGCAAACATCAGTGAACAATTACCTTTGTGCCTTAATCAAATGCTGCTTGGAAAAACAACCATTATACCAGACTTTCATGTGTAGAGAGGCAACACATAGAAGCTCTTAAGCTCAGATGTCTGCATCAATACATACAGAAAACCCTGGCAGAAGGAAGGAAGTTCTTTGAAAAATCTTGTTCTTCGCATGGTTTAATAGGGAAGGAAAGAGGCAGTTCAAGTCAGCTCTTTACTTCTCGAACTCCAGGAATGAAAAGTGGGAAGAAATCCCACCACTGAAGGAAACTTCTACATTTGAGTCATTCAGACAGCAAGCCCTCAGCTATAAAACCCTGTGTTTTTTATAAAGCCTCATGCAGAGAAGGTCTGATCATCCAAGCCCCCAAAGGTCAGAGAGGTCTCAATAAATGTTAAGTCTATCCTGAGGGGTCAGGCCGCTTTCAAATCCTTTTTCTTTTCAAATTTCCTTCCTGCCAAGAGAAGCAGACAGAATGCTTTCATATGAGATTGTTTTCATTCCAAAGACTTACATTCGGCACCTAAAGTGAGAACCTTGAATATTTCTGTCTGCATATTGTTAGACATCTATCCAAGACTGAGTTATATTTCTTACCTTTGAGACTAAAAATCCACTACTGTATTGCAAGATGTCTTGAGGATAGTCAAGGTCTTCTGTAGAACCCATCTTCTTTCTGGACTGAGGCACAGATTCTCCCGTCCTCTTAAATAAGCTTCTTTCCACCAGGCACAGACCACACCAGCTGATCCACTTAATCTTCTCGCTTCTGAAAACACACTGTTACAAAACAGTTAGCTAAATTATTGGGCTTCAGTGGGTCTTTCTACCAGGTCCATCTGTTTCTTCAGCTCTTGCATCATCAAGTACAAGGCTAAAGAATCAGTGCAGATTAAAGCTTGTGTTGTCAGTTCAGCAGTAGTTAACATGCTGGTACACTAGAAGCACTTGAAGGCTTGTAACAAGCAAATCAGAAACCACTGCATCAAGAACCTGAACTCAGTGCGTTGCACCAGGAGTTCATTGACCAAAGCAGAGTCTTAACGTGGGGCTTCTTCAGAAGCAGCTCTACACCATCAGGCTGGCTTTTTGATGTTGGAAGACTTCCCAAGAATAGAAATCCTTACATATGACAGGCAGCCCAATGGTATGACCCCAGAAGAAAGATGAAAATATGGCAACACAATTCTTCACATGAAAAGTGGACATACCCAGGGGTATAAGAGTGAAGGAATATCAGCTCGTCTCAAAGCAGTCGTGGCATATTCCTGGCCAAACCTGGCATCTACCACAGCCCTACTTCCACTCACCCCTCACCCAAGTGTATGCACAGCAATTACCTTCACCATACTGAAGCAGAGATTTGTTCAGCCTCTGGTGCCAGGTCATGTACTCAGGGCCTCTGACCTTACTCATGCAAGGATAATAACTGGCATAACTACCACATAGCAGGCAAGAGGAAATAATCTGAGATGAGTCCACACGAGGAGTTGAAGGAGAAGAAAGCATCCCACCAGAGTTTGTCCCTGAAATAATTTCCACCCATGTGTGGAAAACCAGGGTGTGCTTCCCCGGTCTGGTTTGCAAGCTGTGCCCACAGAAAAGATAAAGGAAACACAAGGGTGTAACCAGAGGGGAACCGAAACTTGCTGTGGTGGGCACAGGTCCAGATGAACTTAGAGCTGGCAGTAGGGTACACCTATCCCCAAGTAGAGAAGCAGCCAGTCTGAAAAGAAGCTGCAAGAGTCTGTTGTGCTGCTTGGTTACAGTGACTAGTTGTGAATGCTCCATCCCTGGCAGTGTTAAAGGCCAGCTGGATCCAGCCTTGAGCAACCTGGTCTAGTGTGAGACATCCCTGCTCATGGCAGGAGGGTTGGAATTAGGTGATCTTAAGGTCTTTTCCAACCCACACCATTCTATGATTCTATGGTGATCCCTCAGGTGAAGTCTACAAGGAATTAAAACTACTCTTATTCTTTTTCCAGATTTTGCTAGCCTCTCACATAATGGCTTAGAAAGCAATACCTGTTTGATAGCAGCACCACAGTAGGAGTGTCCTACTTGTGCTTTCCCATGTTTTGCCAGAGCAGGGTGCTGAGGGATGACAAAACGTTCTACATTTTGCAGGTGGCTGCCACATTCTTCTTCCCCTTCTCTGAAAAACTAATCAGGGGCATGCAGAAAGTCCTTGGGAAGAAACCATAAAATGACTGCCAAGTGCCACATGCAGCATGGATTTCAACTTTAAGCAGAACATACCTCACAGGTCTTTCAACAGAAAATTAAAAACCTAAGATTACTTTCCTGAAACCTCTCTGCCCCACTGTCCATTCCTCCAGCTTGTAAATGCCTGCCATGGTGCCCGTCTTGTCTTTATGGGCTGAAACTGCAACTCTCGGGTAAGAAAAGATGCTCTCCATCAAGGGAAGACTCACAGTTTTTATATCACACATTTAGCAACCCTTCAGGCAACAACATTAAATGAGACCTGACTTGGGTAATACAGGGGTGGCAGAATGTTACAAACCAGCATTTTTTTCAGTGGAAGCTTTCTCCATGCTTCAGTGATTAAGTTAATGGGCAAAACTTGAGCAACACAGTGATCAACACACAGCTCAGCATTTTGTGTACATTAGCTTGGTGTATGTTTAAAGACTGCATTTCACAATTTTGTCCCAACACAACATTTTAGTGTTCCCTTCCTTTCCTAGGAAGTAGGGTTGTGTTTAGGAACTGCTGCTGCAGGTTAGTTCTATGTTTCTCTTTTGAAGTGGCCTCATTTTAGAAGAAAAGGCCAGTATAATGTTTTCCACATGTTCCTTCTGACCATTTTGTGGATGCAGTGAAACTTTACCAACTGAAAGGTTTCACTGCATAATCCCTCTGTGAAACGGTATTTTCCTTTCAGATCCTTACATTTTAGCCAGAAATGCAGTCCTGCATTTCTTTTAGCCAGTAGTGAAATAACAACCTACTTTAAGAGTTAGTTGTTAAAGTTAGCTAAGAGGTTCTCACAACTATCAGCCTTTTCCCACTCTGTACACAACTTGGAAACAATAAGGGCTCCCCAGGCTCTAACACCACAGGGTGTCCTGTGTTACCAGGTCCAAACACACAAATGTTAGGGCAAAGGCCAAACTGTAGGAACACTTAGACCTCCTCAGCCTGGCCAACAGAACCTGTAAATATAGTGCTATAGTCCTGCTAGTGCACCAGACTTCACTGTTCAGTACAGGTTAGACACTAATATTCTGTTCAAATTGTACTGTAGAGGCTGGAGATCACAACACACCTCTCTGTCAAAGTGACCGAATTGGTGCAGCTTTGCATATAACAAGACATGGTTTCTCTGAAGGAAAAGCCTGAACAACAGGTTTCAAGAACACAGCTACATTCATAATTAACATCTTCCCCTGCTGTCCTGCCCGCCTGCTACTGAGAAAAAAACTGGTGCAATTTTGCCCAGGCATAAAGATTTCCCATTCCTGGGATGATAATGGCTATCCAGATCCAGGCCATCATGCACACTGGAGGCAAATGCTCACCACACTGAAGTATACATTTCTCTTCCACGGAGCTAAGCAAAACAACTCTAGGAGAAGTGAGCTGCTGCTCACCAGCTTACAGACCACTTTCCTCAAATGACTTGGCCACAGATTTGTAATCACATATTACAGTGATATTTTGTACAGCTGCATTAAAGATTCATGAGTACAAAAATGGTCAACCATTGATTCGTGTACATTTGACTAAATAACAGACAAGTATGTTCAGAACTGTAGATAAGAATGTCCTAGTGGGCCATAAATTCACTTCACTTAAGGCGAAGCTGCAGGGTACAAGAGGCTCTGTTAATAAAATGACCACATGGTTAATTAAACCCACCTGAAGTACCCTTTTCAATTATGACTAAATCTGTCTGTTGAGGACACATAGAGGTAATCGTGTAATGGGATTACTACTGGTAGTGCAATGTAGGAGAGGAGGGTTGCAGATAATCCACACCAGGCTGAAGCAAAGCCACACACAATGCGCTGCTGTTCCCAAGTAAATTGTTAGTGAGGCTTAAAGTCTAAGCTCTTTTTAATCTACAAATGCATTCATAAAGATAAAACTGCAATGGCTTGCTTTCTCTAAAAACCTCATCAAGGCTTTTAGAGCAATCTTGCTCTAAGGTTTCTCTAAACCTTATCATCACAGTGCTTAGACCATGTGCAAGCCAAAGCTGTTACTTTAGCTCCATGGTTGTATTTTGGTGATTAGTTTTTCTTTGCCTAAATGACTCACTACAGACAAATACTGTACAAAAATTACATTATTTTTGCATAACACCTGAAATTAAGAAATTATGAGCAAAGCAGATTTAGTAAAATTAACGTGTCTGCCAGTGAGAAATGGAACATGACACTTTTTTCACACATGCAACCTTCTTCATAAGCAACAAGTACATATCTCAGGGATGTGACTACAAGAAGGAGCTTCAGTAATGCTAATCTTGAAACAACTGTGCCTTACTATCATTATTAAGCCTCTAAATATGCCTGGAAGTGCAGTAGGGTAATACAGTTTGTTGCACCACCCTCTCCTTTTTTTTTTAAGAACCCTAAAAAGCCAAGGTACTCAGTATTGCACTTTTCTTTGAACTATAACATCCAGTTTTAAAACAAAAAATGCTCATTTTCCTCTTGTAACTTGTAATTCTTCTCATGTTTTACAATAGGTTCATTACCCTGCTAACATGACATGCTTCTGTTTTTGACACCAACTAATTCTATTTCTTTTCCTGTTTACATCACATATACTGCTGACAGACATTTGGAGTTGGCAGGAAATCCTGCATATCCAGCTCATTCTTGAAGCAAACCCTCCCTTCTCCTCAGTTTTTCTTATAGTAAAATCTGATTGAGAATGCATTTTGAAGTGCATCACAAGCAATCTGGAGTCGTTTAACTTCGCGGCCAGCAAATAATCTCTCAACAAATAGTTCAACCAAATATTCACGGAGATCTCTGTTAGAGGAAAGTCTCAGCAGATAAGAGGCACACACTCCCTGAGGACAGACAAGTTCAATAGCTAAAAATGGCAGATTTCAAAACTTTAGACAGAGATGCAAAAAGAAAACCAAAATGAACAGCAGCTGAGGCAGGCTCTCATGTCAGAAATGACTTGTGCTCTGTCAAGCATCATAAAGGTAGTCGGTAAACATGCAACTGCCTTGCAGAGACCATTTTACACTTGCTAATCTGATAATAACACTCCTCTATTTCTTTAAATAGCTTCAGAAAGAAATGTTCCCATGGCCTGGCATGTGCAAGCATCCCTGAAGTCTTTACCTAAGTGGCTCACCTGAAACATTTTTATACAGTCCTATGCCGTTTGCAACTATGCTAGTTTCCGCTGAGGTAACTTCCTTCATAGTAGCTGGCATAGGGCTGTGTTTTGGGTTTGTGCTGGAAACAGTGCTGATAACACGGGGATGTTCTCGTTACTGCTGAGCAGCGCTTACACAGAGCCAAGGCCCTTTCTGCTCCTCACCCCACCAGCCAGTAGGCTGGGGGTGCACAAGGAGTTGGGAGGGCACACAGCTGGGACAGCTGACCCAAGGGACATTCCATAATGCGAGCATAACATGTATGTAATATGCTCAGCATGTACGGCTGGGAGAAGGAGAAGGAAGGGGGGGATGTTCGGAGTGATGGCATTTGTCATCCCAAGTAATTGTTACATATGATGGATCCCTGCTTTCCTGAAGATGACTGAACATCTGCCTGTCCATGGGAAGCAGTGAATCAATTCCTTATTTTGCTTTGTGTGCAGCTTTTGCTTTGCCTGTTAAACTGTCTTTATCTCAACTCATGGGTTTTTCCACTTTTACTCTTCTGGTTCTCTACCCCATTCCACTGAGGATGGAGGGAAAAGGGGGTGAGAAATGAGAAAGTGGCTCTGTGCATCCCATCCAGGGCAGATAGAGCTCACTTTGCAAGTGCTGCAGTGCACATGTGGCTAGATTAAGTACCAATTAGAAAACAACGTCGATCAGCCTTAGCCTTTCAAAAGTTTTATAACCTACTACTATGGCAAAGTATTTGAGCTAATCTATGAAATTTATTGTGAGTCAGCGGGAGATGTGTTCAGAGGATACAGCATGTGAGGCAGAAACAGATCAGATTTATTTTCTGTGGTGTGACTGAAGAAGAAAGGATGGTGGTGCACACCAGTTCCAACAAGCCTCAAGAGCCCATTATAAGATTAAGTAAAAAAAATATAAAATAATAAAATTGAGGTACACTTCCCTTTAACAGTAATAATACTTACATGAGTAGGAATGCAAGACGCTCGCGGGATCCATGCTGCACACCCAGTTCTGAAGGATCACCTGCAACTACACTGCTGCTCTGTACAGACACTAAAGACAATGCTGCAAATTTTTTGTGAGGCAGCAAAAGATACATTCTGCTAATACCATGTTCATTGGGCTGGGGAAGGGACAGAGCAACAGAATGCAATATAAGCTTAATGAAATGGGTGTTGTAACCAGATTATAATCAAACCTGAAAGTAAAGATACCAGATCAAAACACAGGCAATACATATATTACCTTTTAATTATAATAAACCCCCTACCCTTAACTTGCATAGCAATAGAAAACATCAGTGGTCAAATTTGTTCACCCATTTATGACTTTAGGCATCTGCCAAACTAGTTGGCTTAATTGTTGTCTTATATAGACTCTGCCAACCTCTCTCTCTCTGCTATCAAACATGAGCAGTGGTAATAGTCTCTTACACAATCCTATACATGTTCCAGAACTGCCCTAAAGCTGACACTGGCTGACACAAGTATCACTGGTTTGCAGTTACAGATTCACCGTCCCTGGTATAGCCCTGCATTCACTGCAAAAAATTCCATTTTCACTAACAGCTTTCAAGATGATGCTTCCAGATAACATATCAAATGTTTCTATATGCATACCTAATCATGCATATGCCCTTATTCTAGGTCATTGAACAGATTACTCTTCAAAAGTAGAATCAATTATATGAAAACATGGATATGGTTACATCTTTGGTACCCATTCCTTACTAATATCAATTACTTCTGGCAATACGACTTACCCATCATCAAAATTACTACAGCAGGCAGTAAGCCATTGGCAAGCACCACAACCACCATATTGAAGGGCTTGGTTTTTCCCTTGTGGAGCTGTAGTTTCTGTGTAATAAGTTGCTTTCTGAGTGACCTAGTGCAGGCTGAGGCCAGGAGATAAAAGGCCAAAAGGCTGGCAAGTGAGGAGGCTCATCAGCCCTCAGACAGAAACAGGACACATGCTTCTTTAAGGATCAGAACAGGAACTTGGATTTCTTATCCTTTTGAGGCTGACCTTCTTCTTTGGTTAACAAAAGCTGCAGGAAAACGACTCCTGGCTGCCAGTGCCAAAGGCACACGCAGGTACAGCCGTGGATGCTCAGGAGCTCTGGCTCACAACCTTCCCACCCACTGCAGCTCAGACCTTTCTGCAAGTGGTCTGTGGTAAGCAGGGTCCTCATCTTCAAATGGTAAGAGGTCACATGCTACCTTGTATCATTAGATGATTAAGACACTTCTGGACCCTACACAGCCTCACGAGCAAGGTGGGTTTCCAGTGGCTCGAGCCTATCCTCCAAGGACCTCTATGAGGACAAAAGGAGAGACCTTGGTGTGGTGACAGACGCGAAATCTTTTCTGGAGCTGAGTGCAAGAAAAGAGCTGCATGCTCCCAACTGAGAAAATTCCCTTCCTGTTTCACCATGTGACTTACAACTCAGTAACAGTTAGAACACTGGAAGAAACCCTGGGCATTTCTTGGGACTCAGGAAGAGAAATAGGGCTGAGAGGTCTCTTTCACTGCTGCAAAGGCTTTTCAGCAGGCATGAGCACAGGGCTGTATTGTGGAGTTGCCCTACCCATGGCTTGATGGGATTTACACCCCATATTTGTAACACACCAGTCCTGCTCACCAAGGGCACTTTTTCCACTACTAAAGAAACCACTAGTTAACAGAGACCCCCAGCTTTCCCCAGCAACAAAAGCTGATTTTACAGTAAGCCTAAAATTTACAGATATGCCTGCCTGACACAGAGCAAGAAATTGGGAACTATTTGAGTTCTTGGTTTTGCAGTAGCATGGGAAGAGCTCCAGAGTTTGAAAGCAGGACCAAAAAAAAAAAAAAAAAATTAAGTCAAATGCATGGGATAAGCTTAACACTTCTGGAGGAATAACTTGTACTCAAGCCTTCCATCACCTTCAAGGACTTCTTTCCCCATCTCCACCCTACACCCCTCGGGCTGCCACGTGTTCAGTCAAGACGAAAGCTGACATCCAGGCTCCAACTTTTCAAACAGTAGTCTAAGGGAGGAGAAACAAAGACTTTCAATCTTGCTTACCCAGATCCTTGATGTTCTGATAAAAACAGTGAATAAATCATAGAACCATAGAATCGTTAGTGTTGGAACGGACCTTAAGATCATCTAGTTCCAACCTTACAACCCACTGGAACAAAGCCACCAAAACCAAACCAAACCCTGAATATTGACAGAAAAATGGAGTAAGATATGTAACTTTGACGGAATGGGTCCCAAGCAACATGCAACTCGTAACAAGCCTAGGCAGAGGAAGTCAGGTTACTACTGGTATATAATCCTCTCTGACCAGTTTGCAGGCATTCTCATTTGATTGGATTTCTAGTAGCTACAGGTCTGAAAGTAGAGGTAGCATAGTAGCTAAGTTAGACTCTACCCAACATTCAACCATACCAACATAAATGCAATGTTTCAGAAGTATTTATTAATTTGGTATGTCTTTAATAAGTATTAGTTGCTAAATCCTTTACTCTTCATGAAGTTTCCTTAACATTTATATCATAGCCTGTAACTGCAGTGTGGTTTGAGCAGTGCACATTTAATAATTAAACGAGCAGTAACTGATTATTGGAACTCCTCCATTAATTAGACCAAAGTTTGTTAACCAAATTTTGAAGTGAATTTCAAAAGGACATTGCTTCAAAGCAGCTAACCCAGCAAAGGGTAGACATTAAATACTTATCTTTTCATATGAATTCAAGGTCACTCACACATACACTGAAATGCGAGAAAAAAGACCAACTAATTTTATCTGCTTTTAGACAGCTCCTGAAAGTCAGCAAACAGGTCAGATTTAAGCAACTGGCATCACAACATTCTTTCAGAGCAGGGAAAAGTATCAGCAACTTTGGTATTTCGCCTTCTAGAAGACATTATAAAGCCTGCTGGTATTCTAGGTTCTTTCATTTCAAACGCTAAGACCCCTAGAAAATAATTGGTAGACATGTACTGAGTAATAATCAATACAGAACAAAGAGCAATTGTTTACTATCAAAAATTATATTCTTGATGTTATGGCGTCACTGAGGTTTTTGTACAAGCACGTACCTCAGCCATAATTAAAAACCGAATAAATGATATTGGTCATGACATAATTTATATTTGTGACCTTATGTAAAGATTACAGTTTCAAGTATTTCAAAGTTTCCTTGCAGTTGAAAGCCCATCATCAATAAAGACCACAAGCAAACTGATGCCCAGATTGTCTTGAAGCAACCTTGGAAAGACAAAAGCCCTCATTTTTATTATTGAGCATGATGCTATATTACAGAGGATATCCCTTTCTTCCGCTGGGGTCAGCTGTCCCAGCTGTGTCCCCTCCCAACCTTAGCCTACCCCTTCAGGGGGCAGATGTGCATAAAATGGGAAACAGAGGCAGCCTTAACACTGTGCAAGCACTGCTCTGCAATAGGTAAAGCACTGCTGTGTTAACAACAGTGTCACAAATCCAAAACACAGCACCACACCAGCAGCTAAGAAGTGTGTTATGTAAGTTAACTCCATCACAGCAGACCCAATACAAGGATACACAGTTCAATATCTGTTTCAGAGGATTCAGTACCTAAAAGGTTTTGGAGAGCTTTGATGTAAACTACATACCTGGAGCAACAACACTGGTAAGTGTTAAGACTAGATAAAACTCTGCACTGAGCAGTTATTAGGCATCTTTAGGTACTAGGAGTTTTAAGACGTTTTGATAGGGTTCAGCTGGCTGACTGAAAGAGAACTTCTTCCACATTCCCTCTACATTTTGGAAAGTAAGTATTTGCAAGTAACTTCAAAGTACTTTCAGACTTTTCTTCCTGAGGCTGCTGTGAAAAAAAGAAATAATACAAGCACTATAAACAACCGAGTTACTTCACGTTACTGCACTTTCAGGACATTGTATGAAGCCAGTGCTAAGCTGAACAATTATCAAAACTTGACAGCTGAACATCTTCCCCACAGCTCTCTTCTCTGGCCTTAGTAATTGCCCTAGATGTCAGGGGAGCTTATGGAATTTAATCATTTTGGGGTGGGATATGAAACCTGCTCCATGCCTTCTCTCAAGAAAAAAAGCCCAACAAGCACAGTCTTCTTTTAATATCAAGTAACAGCATCTGTTGGATTCTTCTCATACCGCTCCAACACTTTTTGGTGAATGCCACTACTTTAACTGCTTCTATTCTTGGCAATGATATTGCATTCATAGCTTGACGACTTCCTGAAAGTAGCATCATAAACCAGCATCTCCCTGGTTACTTACATAATACACCATCAAGACCCCCACCCAACACATCAATCCCAGTGGAAATCTAAATAGAAATACACTGTAGAAATTCTAGTAAAAATCTAATCAGGAGCTCAAAGACATTGGTGCCAACAGCCATTAGTTTAACTTCTTGCATAACCGCAGATAGAATACACTTCAAAGTGGTGTTACCATGGGCAGTGTGTCACTATTTAAGAGTGGGCTAAGCAGAATTGCATGCATTTACAAACAGGCATCCCACCCACCTTATGAAACACTTGTAACCAACAGTAGATTGGATTTTAGCTAAATCATTACTGAAGGTGAGCTTACCATCAAGGAGATAGGCCTTTAACACTTGAACAGAATGTGTTTTGTACAGAAAGCAACTACTCAGTATTCAAGAAATTACTAGTGTTGAGATGATTAGTCAAGTCTGTTTAGCTCTCGGCCCCCAAGACAGTGATGAAACTCACAGAAGAAGTCACAAAAACTTAGGAACTAATATAATTAATTGGAGATCATTAAAACAATGAATTACCAGGAAGACAAAATAATGTCTACCTTTTCTTTCCACAGCTAGTAACTACAAGCTTTCAACAGCATGGTCTAGTAAGAAACAACCCCTGCCTGAATTCACTGAAAGTAATGCAAAATCAGCCAGCCAGGGATCCAGCTGAGCTGCAGCCCCAGTGTGCTCCTCAGGCACGGCAGGAAAGGGATGCACTTTGATTTGATGGATCATTGTGATGAAAATGGCATCTGAAAGCTGAAGACAGGGAGCACGCATCCTGCTGAATTAACAGTTGACATAGCTGTACATCATAGGACCATCGAGAAGAGTGTTTGAGCTTCATTATTCAAATGTGTTGAGCGATTTTTTTTCAGCGAATGGGTTCTCGCATGACACTTTTGCAGATTTTAATACACTCACATATGAAAACAGCAACTTCAGTTCACTGGAAACAGTTTCTTTTTAATTTCACCATAAAAAGGCAAAATAAACTCTTTCACTGTAATGTTATAGCTTTTAATATTCCTGAGCTGCATTTCAGAAGCAGAAGTATTCTTAAATGAATTTAATAAGAGACACTGCAGCCTTACTTTCCAACACCACAAGTAAAAATAATTTAGCAAGAAGGCCCCTTATCAAAAGACAATGGCTACCTCTGTATGTACCTGAAAAAATGCTTCAATTGGTTCTACACCACCTGAAGTAGTTACAAAGCCAAATATGTCAACAAAATAACAGAACAACTTTTCAACCATTTTACCATTGCTTCTTACTTCCTACATCAGTGCACCTCTCTTCCATGGAAAGTAGTAGTATACCAACAGCATTACATGCCAGAATAATTTGGGCATCAAAGCTTGGCACCCTAGACATATGAAGGAATCATAGCAGTTTAGAAAAAGATATCCTGCATATCTCTATAGTCGGTTTTAAGAACTATGCAAAAGTCCTGCTATGCATCTCAATCAGCAAAAACTCTACTCTGTTAAATGTGATTTCATTGAATGCACCAGGAAACATTTTAAATCAAATCTGTATGTAATAGCTTGTCACATCTGGAGTTCCTATAAATGACACCCAGTACTTCTCAAGCCAAACTAGGTGATACAGAGATAAAAACTAAATTGACTAAAATTAAGGTTTAGAAAACTGAAAACCAAGAAAACAGGTTGGCTTTTAGCACTGTAGGAACTCGAGCACAAGCACAGGTGGTTATACCTATACATTGTGGTAGAAACCTAGAAAAAGACAACAAAGCATGAAGGAACATAAAAAAAATCAGGCATCTATTTTCTTGATTTCAGGGACTAGATGCAAGTCAACCATTGCTTGAAACAAACGTGTTTTCTACAGCAGTCACACCGATGAGGTCTCGTTTACAACTTTCTGGCCTTTTTGTCCAACCACAGCCTCTCCAAGAAGCCAATGCCTCCACTATCCACTCCAAGTACTCCTTTGCTTACTCAGTGATCTCCGGTGCCTCCGCCTCCTGCTCACACTTCTGCGACTACGACTTCTTTCTCGTCTGTCTCGTTTACGTTCCCTACTGTGAGTTCTTCTGTAACGTGAACGTCTAGGGCTTACACTTCTTCGACGAGGACTATGGCTTCGTCGAGGGCTGTAACTTCTGCTAGAGTGTCTATAATACCTCCTTTCTTTCCTGCGCTTTTCATCCTGGTAACTCTCATCTCTTCTGTGTCTGTTCCTCTCTCGTTTACCCTTACTCTCATCAGTGTTTATGCTGCTACATGAACGGCTCTTTCTCCTTATTGGCTCTGTGCTATGTTTGCCCTGCTCACAACGCGAGTCCTTCCTGCAAGTATTCTGGTCATAGCTAGAGAGGCTCTTCTGCTGCTGGTTATTGACAGGAAGACATGAAAGTACCCCTGAACTTCTTTTCTGAGAACACCTCTCAGAGTTTGTGGTATGAAACTTCTGACCTTCTTTGACATGAACTTTGTCATGAATGTTGCCATTCAAGTACTTGCATTGAGCGTTTACACTCTCAGAGGTTGCTACGTCACCTTGAGAGCTGGAAGCCAGTTTGCTTGTAACAGCCTGCCCTGAGGTAGAAGTGATGCAGCTGGAAGACACAGTGTGTGGAACACCACTAGAGGTTTTCGGCACATCAGACTGAGATGCTTCAGTTTCTTCTTTGCTTTGATTAACTGCATCCATTTTCTTGCTCAGAAGATTATTCAGTAGTTTTTCCCTCAGTTCCTTTTCTTTTCTCTGCAACCCCAGTGCTCTTTCCTTCTCTTCTTCCACACGTTTGAGTTCAGCCTCCTGGAGCCTTCGTCTCTCCTCTAGCTGCTGAAGACAAATCCTTTCTTCATTCTGTTCTTCCTCCAAAAGCTTTACTGTCTGAAAGATAGTCAAAGGTAAAAGTAAACAAAAAAATATCTGTAGACCTGTTCATGCTTTCAAGTTATGCCATAACATAAAAGTAGCAATTTGGCAAGAAAATAAAATCTAACAAACAGAACCATCCTGCCAAAAAAAGATTGTTTCTTTCTTGAAGGGAAAGAAAACACAAACAAAAAAACCACACTAACACAAAACTGTTGTTAGGTGAGACACCAATATTAGTCCGCAAACTCTTTTGAGTGTTAATTTCTCCCATCTGTTTGGTAACGCAAAACCAAAGCTTGGTCTTTATGGCTCCTTGATATGATGAGAGTAACACACAAGCTAGAACAAGTGAAATTTGAAGTATTAAAATACATTTATCAGGGGCAGCGCTTGAAGGTTTCAAATTTAAAACATTAATTTTTCTTAGATTATTGCATTCTGTGGTTCCTAGATGACCTTACAATGGGTCCATAAAAACCAAATGGGTCCAAATAATTAAATACATACATTAAGTAGAAACTGATTCTCATTTTGTCAACCACTTTAGAAACTCATGGTACTGAAAAAGAAAGTTCAAACTTTGTCTTTTATTCTGACCCAGACAGGCTTAGTGTAGACTTCAAAATTCTGGGAGTGAAAGAAACACACTGCTCTATTTGATGAGACAACCTTTCTGTTTCACAGCTGCTAAGTTACAAAGCCTGCAAGAAGTATTCCTCCCTTCTCTTAGCATGTAACTGACCACATAGCATTGTATGAGGTCAAAACTTCTCCTCAGGTACACTGGCATCAAGGAAAAATACTGTTCTTTGGCACACAGTTTTTCATTTCTACAGAAAATACTTAACATACATTACACCCTAACATGACTTCATCCAAGTCTTAAACAAATGATATCCTGTTCCAGCGAAAAATAAAAATATCGTCAGAGAGACAGGATCTAACATTCAAAACCTTCGCTGACAGAACCTTTTCCTACAGAAAAATCATTCTACACATTTTCAAACATCAGTCAATGAAAGCTCATTTGCTAAAACAGCACAGAATAGTTAACGGAACTGCTGAAAGCCAGACAAGAAACAGATTCAAATTAGAAATAAGTAGCCCTGCATCTTACCCTATTTCACTTCATCATGCTTACACACTCTTTTACTACACTTAAGAGCAATCATGCTGATTAGTTTACAGATAAAAAATACTACTTAGGACTTCACGTTTAAGTTCACTCTTCCATTTACCTATTTGTGCATATTTTACCAAGGGAGAAATACAGTTTCATTGCACTTTTCTGAATTTTCCATCTAAGAAATAGCATCTGAAGAGGTACTAAATCTGTCGTTTAATGAACAGCACTCCCTAGCCCCTCCCATGTCAGTAAAAAGCTTTGTGCTGCTGGATTT
The DNA here is from genome assembly GCF_000696875.1 of Nestor notabilis. Classification (NCBI taxonomy): domain Eukaryota; kingdom Metazoa; phylum Chordata; class Aves; order Psittaciformes; family Psittacidae; genus Nestor; species Nestor notabilis. Next base: position 61,470 of record NW_009939764.1, read on the forward strand.
TTCATTAGCTTCTGAAATAAATATTGAAGTTACCTTTGCCCTGCTTAGCAGTTCTGCAATTAGTCTAATAGACTGAAGATTTCTCTGAGCTAACAGGAGCTTCCTTTCTTCTAACTTTATCTTTTCTTGCAGTTTTTTCTGTTCTTCAGCTTGAAGCTTTTCAAGTTGCTTTTTGTTTCGCCGAACTTCACGATCTTTCTGTTTCTGTTCCCTCTTGCGCAGCTTTTCTTCTCTTTTTCTCTCTCTCTCATATTCTTCAAGCTCTCTCTGCTTCCTAGAAAGAGATTAATATTTTTACCTTATCTAGGGCAGGTACAATTCTAGACTTCTACTCTATGTAAAAATGTATTTTGTACTTCAAGTAAATTTGTTTCTAAGTGAGGCTTGTTGATTACTGAAAAACAGAAGTAGAAAACAGTGAAAATTTTCATCATTCATTGTGGTAGTAAACAATCCTCAGCCTGCCAATATTTTAAAACAAATTGGGATCCAAACATAAAACATGGCTACAACAGAAATTATTATTTTTTTAAACCAGTTCAACCACAGATAATAACAACACATCAGGCAACTGGGCAGTGAATCATCATAGTGAGAAAACTACCAAGCCAATTAATGTGTGCAGAGGTTGGTGGTTTTTATTTCAGTCACACGGACAAAATGGTAGCTTATGTGAAAGGCTGAGGGCTTCCGAGATCAGCTGTCTAAGGGCATAATTTTTAGGAAATTGAGTATTTTTCAGATTTAATATTCTGAACTAAACTTAAACATTAGTGATAATCTAGATAACCTTACAGTTTCGGAAACTGTTTAATAACTAAACATTAAGCCGTGAGAATTCATACACGTCAAGGCAAATAGAAACCATACAACCTCTGAAACAACTTGCTCCATTTGTGTTGTCGTGGTTATATTCTGAATAGCAAATGTCTTATGACATTTATACCCCTACATATTTTCTTAAAATGTCACTGTTAAGATATGCTTGTATCTCATGTCTTTCCTTGAAAAACACTGATGGATAGAACAAATGAGCTTTATAGCATCAAAGTTACTTAGTAGTAACTATTTTCTATTCTTCAGTTACAACGCACGTTTTTCCACTACAGAATGACTACGCATCATGTAAATTCCCAGCTCTTGGAATTAGAGCTCATGGGGGGGAAAAACCCAAGTGTAAACCACTCTTCTCCAAATGTCATAATCCCTGAACCCTACTTCCTCAAAAGGAACACAACATTCTCACTCAGTTTTAAGTGTTTCACTTTAGCTACAGAAGTAGAAATTGAAAGCCAACTTGTCTATAGTTATTTTCTATTTACTGACGCTGATATGAAGGAGTGACTACAGTTTTGTTATGCCTGACTGCTAAAAATATGACTGAGCAATAAGCGATAAATACCTTTCTTCCTCTTTTTGTTTTTCTTCAGCTTCTTTCTCTTTACGTTTTTGTTCTTCTCTCTGTTTTTCAAGCTCTTGAAGCTTTTGCCTTTCAAGCTGACGCTTCTTAATTGATGCATCACTGAGGTGTTTTGTTGAGTCAAAAGAAACCTTTACAGGATGCAATTGAGAACAGTTTTAATAAGTAGGCAGGGGAAAAAAATAAAGTAAATCCCTGACAACCTGCAAAACCCCCAACAATTTTAATCTAGCACAAAGGTATCCAAAATGCAATGTAAGTAAAAATCAGAAAAATAAAACCTGTTCGAAACAAAGGGAACTTCCCTCTGTGCCCAGAGCAAGTACAGAGTACTATTACGCCTGCACACTTGAACAATCAGGTACCAGTTTACACCTCTGTATATGTCTGACATTAAAAAAATTAACCCTAGCGTGGTTTAGGCCCTGGCTGTCCCATGTTTCCAACCTGTCAGAACAGGAACATACAGAACTCTTTCAACTCCTGTATGCTGTTAGGGACTGTAGAGCACTAGATAGAAATGAGCCTAAATAAAGGCCTCCCTTTCTGCCTAAAACTGCGATCCTTAAACTCAGCAGAAGAAACAGTTGTACAACATTCAGCACCTGGTTTAACCAAGTGCCTCCTCACCAATTCTAACATCAAGATTCCCAAATTGAGGTACACTGGCCTGAAGCTCCAAGTCCAAGATTGGGAACACAAAAGAAAAGGATGTTACACACATCTGAGCACTGAGATCTGGGAAAGTGCTCAGCTTATAGGACATACAAGCACACCTTGGCCATGTTTAGCTGCATGCTGGAACAGGACACCAGGGCTAATGTCCTAATCTCCTAGTGTAGATACCACCAGTGTGCAGGCAGGCAGGTCTATAATGCATTCCCACAGGCCCATTGTCATGAACCATGGGGCAGAGAACAAGGTGCACATGCTCTGCAGTTTAATTCATCCAGGCTCTACATAAAACGATGTTTCACTAACAGGCTAAAAGGACAGACAAGGTGTTGTGACCTTGTATGAAAGAGATCTGTCCTGACCGCACATTCATGAAAGCAACTGTCTCTCTCTCATACGGATCCCCGGATAGCTGCCAGGAAGGCATGCTTCCTTTCACACAGCCAAACTAAATTTGGGAACCCTGATGTCCTGCATGTAAGTGACACTTTGAATTTCACATCCCCTTGAAAACCTTGAGGGTCAAGGTACAAACAGCTTCCAACCGACAACCTTTGACAACAAGATAAAAGATTACAGTATTTTACTTATACTGACTGAAGTACAACTTGAATAAGTATTTGCATGTTCCCACATTACACACAGGAATACTCAAGCTTTTTCCTGAAATCCACTGATATGGTGAATGACTACTGAGCATATTGAAATAGATCTGCAAACATTTCACACAGCCAATACGTACATGCACCGACCACCTCCAAACATATTGGAGCAAGTTTTCTTCAGGCCGTGTTTTCACAGATACTACATCTGAACAGACTGTCTTGTTCTCTCCTGTCATAGCTGTCTTTTCTAAGACAACGAGGTTATATTAAAAATAGATCTAGAAAACTCAGTATGTACATATGCATGAAGAACGCTGCACTCACAGCAAACTGTGCTACAGATTAATGTTATCACTTAAGTTTTTGTGGGGTCTTTGTGTACGGGAACACACTAATGATTAACTGTGTCTTCCCCAGGCTGTACCAGCCACATGCTATTGAACTTCAGAGTTCTGGCACTTGTCTGGCAGACCTCATTATGAGTGCAGGAACCGAACACAGAGGTTATGAAATTCTCCCCCAATATTTCTATTTGTAGTGAACAAAAGAGAAAACGATGTGCCTTAAAGTCAGCTTTCTGCTAAAGTATGTCTGAACTTGTTCAGAATTAGAATTTTAAGTGAAATGACAAAATATATAAATACATATTGCTTTCTAAAAACTATTGAAAGGGTCATGTTCGTACACTTGGTCCTTCCATTAAGCAGTTCTTTTTAGAACTGTCTCATTAAAAAAAAAAAGCAATACTCCCCACACATTGTTCACACAGTCTAACACCACCTCTTTCTTCCATCATTTCCCTTTGAATATTATATTATGGCTGCTCCATAAAACTACACTTGTGCTTTTAGTGTCACGTGTTGGCCATCACTATGGTATACAGATGTAGGTTTTAAGCACTAGGGACATAACAATTACTTGCACCTGGTCTTTCACATGGGTTCCCCTAAGAAAGCCTGCAGTTTCTCACCTTTATATTGCAAGCCACTGCTTTTCCATCATCGCCTTTATACATGAGCTTCATCCCTCGCAGGGCGTTCATGGCCTTAATGAAACCTGCATACTCTTGATACTGAACGTAAGCTTCAAAATTTAAATGGCCTCCAAAACTGAAAGTGTGAAAATTCCTGCCAGTCATTTCTTCTCTGTACGGGTCCAGCATGGGTATGTCCACATTACGTATTTCTCCAAAGTTCTTGAACACTCGTATAAGGATTTCTTCACTTGGCTTTTCAGAGCCAGAGTCCTTCGCCGCAAACCACTTGCAAGGTAAGCCTTCTAAGTGAATAGTATCTGGCCTTTCCCCAGGCAAAGTTTCATTCATATCTTTCGCATCGCGGAAAAACGAGTCCCAGTCATGTCTGGTTGGAAAGTCAATCTTATATTCCGCGGCACGGACTTTTAAAATGTCAGAGAAGCCACTCAGCTTTATTGTTTTGCCATCAAGGCACGCCAGGAAAGATTTAACCAAACTTTTGTTTTCAACCTCTCCTTCAAACCGGATGAAATCCATCGTGCTTTTAGAAATCCGCAGAGTGGAAAACTGATGAGTTTGCACCATCCCTTTCAATCTTTCCATCACCTCCCAGTTCGAAATGGATTTTCCTGGTTGTTTCAGCTGAGGAAGTGCCACACTGATGGTCATTTTTGTAATGGGTTTAAGGTATAGCCCACAGGGAGCACAGAGCTCTACAGCTTCTGATGTATCATGAACTATTGTTGCAGCAGCCATAACAGAGAAAAAGCATAGGATAAAAGAAATAAAAGATGCAAGTTTAAGTCGCAGGCCAACAGTAGTCAAATAAAATAGCCCTTATCCGTAAATAATTGAATTCTTTGGCCATTTAACCATTCCCAAGTTAAAACAACGTCTCTTAATAGAAGAGTCAATTAGAGAATTAAAACTGAATGGTACAAACATCTTAAATTACTTTATAACTACCACAGCCTATAAATAATAAAACCTTAGCAAGGCCTCAGGAAAACCAAAACCAAAAGCAAAAAAGCAAGAAGCTGATGACAATCTTAGGAATACATGAAGTTGGTATGTGATGGCTCAGAAAGCAGCTACCCTTTCTCAGGAAGGAAGGGACTGGCAGAGTAATGTCACACCGCTTTGAAGTCTACATAACAACCAGGAAACCCCAGCAGGCCGGCGCCGAGGCAGAGCCCATCTTCTCCATCAGGAAGACTTGGAAGGTGTCTGCAACGAGAGAAAAACAACTCTTTCATTTGAGGGCCTGAAGCCCCACTGCCCTCCCT
>NW_009939765.1:0-16509 GCF_000696875.1 Nestor notabilis
TTACTTGCAAGAGGAAGTTGTCTTCCACACATTTGATGAACCTGCTAGATTGCTTGTGCTGGGCTGTGCCGTACCTCCAGCAGATATCAGGATGCTTGAATTCCCCCATGAGGACAAGGGCCTGCGAGCATGAGGCTGCTCCTATCTGTCTGTAGAGCGCTTCATCCACAGAGTCTTCTTGATCAGGCAGTCTGTAGCAGATCCCCACAGTAATGCCCCCCATTGTTGTTAAACCACAGTAGTGCTTATGAAGGGAATATCTTGATTGTCTCCTCTTGTGCAGGAGTGCGTTTTTCTTTTTGTCACGGAGCACTCTCACAATACATGAACTAGGTTTCCTTCCAATGAAAAGAAACCAGGAGCATTCGTTCCGTGAGACCAGACTATTTCAAAGTAATCCCATCCATGTGCTACAGGCTGTATGTTTTTGCTTCTACTACACAGCAGTGTTTACTGTATTGCTTCTATTGCACACATAAGTCTATTTGTGCTAGTAATGCGCTTGCATGGCGAAGATGATTTTTTAAGTATACCTCCTTAAAAGGAACAGAAATCAGTTCTTTCCAATCTCAGCCAGTATTGCTGTATGTGATTTTTATATTTGACATACCCAAGTAGCTTTGCTTTGTTGTTTTGCTTATGTTCCTGCCAGCTGCAGCATATGTTTATTCTTGGAAAACATTGCAAGGATTGGAAACTTATCAGTTGCCTGAGGGCTATCTTTAACTTTCCTAAAATTATCATCATTTATACCCTTTAACACGGTGATTCATTGTATGCATGAGCTATAACAACAGCAGGCTAAATCCTCTTCATAAAATTATATAAAATGTAATTCCTCCAAATTCTATATATGGGCTAATTCAGAACCCTTGTTCTCCAAGGTTTTGTATAGTAATGGTGTTCCACGTGAAGGATAATCTTTCCCTCTCTCTATCACTAGTACTGCAGAACAGGTGAACAGTTTAATTAACCTCTTATTATTTCTTGTCATGGTTGAGGCATCTTGAGAGAACTGATAGCATCAGGAAGATAGACAACTTATGATTTATGTGATGAGAAAGACCAGCATTTACTAATGTGGAGCATCACTCAGAGCAACAGACCATTTCGCTCTACAAATAGTTAAGATAAAACCCAGACATCTTGAATACTCTTGGCCAACCTTCTTTAAACCCACTAACAAGACAAGGCCAGTGCTGGTGGTTTTTGCCATTCCCTTTCCATGTTTTAGGCTTTTGATATGCAGTGGATTAGACACCGTATATGTCTGTACTTCATTTGTTTCGTGACTGTGTAAAATGAGAAGGTAACAAGACAGTCCGGTTTTTCTTTCTCATGGTTAGTAGGGATTAAATTAATTGTGTACTAAGACTTCTAGGAAGTTACATTAATGACTCATTACACATGAAAAACTGGAGCTTTCTTACCAAATGCTAACAAGGATAACTGCTTCCTCTAAGTATGGGTGACTCTCAGAAGATTTTTAAGTTCTAAAGAATGGTCTTATGAAAGAAGAAAAAAAAAATTCTCTGAATAGGAAAGCATTGGGTTTAGGTGGCTAATTAATATAGTTTAGGAAAAATGGACATTTCTTAAAGGAATATATTTCCAAAGAAATGGATTGATTGATTTAATAAAGCAAGTTCTGTTTTCCTGTATCAGATTTTTTTGTGTCTTCTGCTTAGATCTGCACTACTATTTTTTGGTTAGTACCACTCGCAGGTTTTAGTGTTCTGTCCATGGCTATGTCTTTAGGAGTGGGTCCTTCTGATTGTCTAGACACATCTAAGCATTATTGTCATTATCCTGACAGTATGACTGTTGTGTAGTTAGGAAAGTGTTGTGGTCCCTTTGTAATGTATCTAGAGTTCAGATAAAGTGTAGTGGAATTATATGCTGAAGGTTATGGAAGGATGTAGTATAAAGAGCTCAGATAGAAACAGAAGGGTTTTTGAGTTCAGGTTTAACATGTCATCAGTAGGACCAATTCTTTTTTCCTCTTGGTTTCTGGATTCCTTCTGTTTACCTCTCTATCTCCTGTTTTGTCATTTCTGGTCTATAATACCCTGCTTTTAAACTTCCATCATTGTTTTTTCCTCTGATTTTGTTCTGATTTCATCTACTGAGAGGCAGAATAAAAAAGAAAAGTGTATCTTGACTATTTTAACTTGCTATACTCTACCCCAGCCGTGCTTGTTCCTAAGATTTTGGATCTTTTTGCGCAGGTACAATTTCAGAAAAAAAATTGGAATATGAAATCTTAATTCATGTGAACATGTGCAGAGATCCTCTAGCAGCTGTGAAAGCCTCTTCCAGCTGAACAGTTTAGTCTGCTGTATACTATGTGGCAGTGCATACTGTTAAAACAGATGTGCTATCGATATAGTTTAGTGCTCCAGTGGTTTATTATCTGGGGTTCTCCCACAGAAAGCTACTTTCTATAGAATGTGATATCAGAGCAGAAGTGTTCAAAGTCCTACTCTACAGTGCCTATTGGTTAAAATGACAAGGAGGAAAGCAGGTATCTTCCTCCTCCTTAAAGGAGGAAGCAGGTATCTTGTCAAGATGTCACTGGTAAGATTAATTGTTATAGATTGTAAGTATGTAAATCAGCGTACTCCAAGGAAGTCCCAGGAAGTGCTCAACCCCTGTTAGAGAATTGTCAAAGCACAGCGGTTTTATGATTTAAGCACTTACTGTGTGATAGTGAGATTTCTTATGTCCCACTAAAAATGTGAGTTGAATAAATATTCCTCTTTGGTTATTCAAGGGTCCTGTAAAATAGCTCACACCTTCTAGGTAAGTGGTTTTATGCCCCTTGCATCTCATATTCAAACCTTTCTTTGCCTGTATATGAAAATATTTTGATTCTCCAAATGCTGTAAATAAATATTCTGTTCCATAAAATTCAACATTCATACATTGCCATCTCTTTACGTAGCTAGGCTTTTTCTCTCTGAGTGCGGTATGCTGATACCTTTGTGATCTGGTTGCCTACTGACCATACAGAAGAGATGGAACATTTTGATTTCTTTGAGGCTGTCCTTCCTGGTTGTCACAGTGAAGCAGCAAATTTTCTATGTTATTCTTGAATTCACTCTTTTCTGAGTGAATCTACCCTCTGTTTCAAAGGTTAATACAGCAAATCCCATTGTGCTGTTCTGGGACTGAGAAAGAAAAAGCTTCCTGCATCAGAAATCATTGTTTTGTGATGTGTTTCTAAATGCCTTCTACAAGGTGTAGACCTTTGATTGGAGTGTCCCATTTTTTACAACAAACATTTATGTCAGAGATGTGGTCCTGCAAATTTGTTTTACTTGTTTGTCTTCCAACTGATAATGTGGTGTAACTGTGGTTCATTTGCTACTTATATGTGTGGGAAGCTAGTTTATATGGTAACTTTTTATATATTACATAATGAATTTTATAATTTTCTGTTACGTAATGAAGACCACTGGGATAAATTGCCACAGAACCTCATTTTCGAGATCAGCCTTTGTTGAGTTTGAAACATGAGAAACACACAGTGAAATCAATTCCTCCTTCACTGCTTATACTCCATTGAGTGAGGTTAAGGCCACTTTGCCTCTCAGTACATGGATTTGATGGGCAATGGGAAATATTGTATCTGCCCTCCCAGGTCTTTACTCTTTCTATGTTTTGTTTTTCTCTTCATTCCTTTCTTGGGTTCCTGTGGGCTTTCCTGGGGAAGTTACCCAAATTATGTTACTACTTCTTTCACTTTCCTTTTCAGTGCTTTTTTCTCATTCTGTCTTTGCTTAACTGGACACAAACTTGGAGTCAGGCTTGCATACCAAAGAATACTCAGTGCTATAAACCCTGGTGAGCTCTGCTAGAATTTGATAGTAACTTTTTGCAGAGAGAAGTATGCAGAGAGGTGAAAGCTCCATTTCCACTCTACTCCAAAATTGAAGGTGGCCTCGCTATGTTACTCAAAGAAAATGAAGAAAAGAAATCCATTGCACTTCTTTTCCTGGGTAAATTCCTGGGGTAAGAGAGACAGATTATGTGAGACCTTTGGTAAATGCCTGTCTCTAATTTAGAGAAGTATGCATGAAAATTAATCTCAAGAGCTTGGCTGTAAGTTTCACAAAGGAGCTTGCACTCACTTAAGCAAAGATGGCACATCACATTGCTAGACTGACAGGTAAATCCCAGACCAAACAAAGTCAATTGGAGCTCCCTGGGCTCCCAATTTTATGTTCACAGTATACAAGCTTGCACAATTGACCTGTGGACAAGGACATGCCCTTTGGCTATGCTGATAAATATTTATTTGGTGTCATTAGGCCTTTTAGGTCGCTGGTGGAGTTAGTCAAAGTGTTTTCCCTTCTACTAGGCAAGTATGTAGCAATCCATTTCTTTCTTTATCCTCATGCTGATAAAGGCTTTATTTCTGGGGGAAAGCTTCAACGAATCCTGTGCCTCTTTTTATGTGAATTAATATATTCAGCTTTAGCTCGGTTTTCTATAGACATCTTTCTATGTTCACTGTTCCCATGAAATTACATGAAGTCACTGGTTCCACTGAAGTTATGTTCTCTCTCAAAGGGAATAACAAAGCTGAAATTGCTTTTATTCTGATTTTTATGACTGAAGATTTCTGGAAGTCATCACAGGGGCAGGACTGTGACTTCTTTGTCCTTCCTCATGCTAAAGTGCTGATGCTTTTCCCACAGATGGTTCAAATATGTCAGCAGATAAAACCCCTTTTCTTGGTGAGATCTGTGAGATAGCAGACATCTGATTTGAGGCAGCCATTGCAAATGCCAGCAAGGGAGCAACAAGCCTGTAGAAAAGACACACGCACACAAAGGAAAGATGAGAGATAGAGAAAGCATATTAAGTGGCATTTGGAGTGATACAGGCTGGTGACTGTTGGTGACTGTTAACTGCCAGAGTTATTTTTTGGTTTTTGTTAAATGGTGTAAACATTGCAAGAAAGATTCTTGTAATATCTAAACTAGTTTTTCACAACTGCAAGTGTGATATCACTATTTTGTGGGATTGATAGTGTTAAGAGCATGAGTATAAATTGGCACTACAAAGAAGTATCTGCTTGTTCATCTTCCATGGATGATTTCTTGTAGATACAGACCATGAACAAAGTGGATTGCTTGTATTAAAATTTAAGAAAACTCACAGCAGGATCGGGGACTACTTTGACCCCTGTTCTCCCTATACAATTTTATAAAGCACCTTTGCCTTTCTTTTTTTGTTCAGTTTCTTATAAAGAGCCTGCTCTGCTCTTACTTTTCTGCCCTTGCCATCATCACAGAGGGCACTCCTGTGATGAACAGTGACTTTTCCTTCTTTCTTCAAGTTAAACTGACAGTTCTGAAAACAAACCCATATAGTGCTACGACAATAAATGGCACTTTTATCATGAAAGTGGTACTCTTAAACAAATTACTCCAGTGTTCACAATCGTTAGGTTTCTTACTGCTGGTAGTCTTAGCAGATATTCAGGGACTGTTGTGGGTGTTTCAGTGAATTACTATTAACCCATTTCTTCCTCCAAACATCTGTGTCCTACACCACCACATGTCACGAAGCTTGTGCTTTACTGGGTTGATAGGTACTTCCCAGTATATCAAGGACATTGCTCTTCAGAAGGTGTATGTCCTTAAGAAAAGGCATATTTTGCCTTTTCATTCCAACTTTGGAATCATACAGCTTGTGACAGATGAATTCATATGTGCATTTTTACCGCAGATTGTTTAATTAGCATACACATATAAAGTATTATATATATGTCTGTATATATTAAAGCTCCTTCTTGAATTGCCTGATGCAGTATTTCTATTTCACTAACAGTGTTGCTCCTCAAGGGCTACCTGTGATAGGTGCTTCCTGAGTATAGTTTACTATCCTAAATGAATGACAAATATATGAGCAAAAGAAATGGTACTACCTGTATTTTATGGTACTACCTGTATTTTACTTACAGGCAGCTGAGAAACAGAGAACTTGATGGTCAGATGTTTAGAGGTACTTGGGCCCCTTAATAAATGGGGTTTGAATGATTACCTTAAGCCATATAGGAAGTTTGTGACAAAGCTAGAACTGAACCACAGTTTAGTCTAAGCTTTGTAGTAGGACTTTATCCTAGCCTAGGTTTTTAAAATCCGCACACACCACCCCCCCATCCTTTATTTTTCACTCCCATTGATGTCTTTTGGATCTACTGGCTCTGTTTAAGAGAAAGGGAAGGGAGACCCAGCCAAGGCAGGGAGCTTCCTACCTGGCCTGTCACTTCTCTAGGCTTTACAGAGTCCAGATGCAAGCTACACCCATGTCCCCTTGATCCCTTTACTTCATGTACTGCCATCTGTATCATTCTGCTTTATTGACTTCATAGATATTCCAGTCATCAGGAGCCTTCATGTTCCACAACCTATATATGTTACCACAGCTTATGCTTGGCAGTGTTCTTAACCCAGTTCCTGTAGGTTGGCCTGGTTATGAGGTTAGCACATTTGCTTTAAACATTTTTGGTTGGTTTGCAGACTGAATGTTTTAATTCTCCCCAGAACTACCTTTAGAGGGTAAAAAGCCTCAGATGTAGTCCCAGTTCATCTTGGGTTCTGTTGATTACTCTTCTGAGGTCCCAGACCCTGGTTAGTGCGATGGACACTTTTGTCAGGAGTATGCTCCGAGAGTCACTTGGCCCCAGGAGAATGGGCATGCTGAAGGAGACAGTGAAGGAGAAGAGGGAAGGCAGGGTATGCGGGTGCTTTCAGCCCAGAATGGTCGGATGTCAGCCAGAGCAGGCTCTGCGCCTGGATGCTGTGGAACGCTCGCATGGTAACACACATAACTGGTTTAGACATAATTGGTACAAGCTGATGAAAATTTCCATTCCTCTTGATTTCTTCTCTGCAAACTGGCAGCACGCATATTTTGCAATTGTTCTTTTTTTGCCATTTTGATAGCTCTTGGTATGGTCATCAAGTTTTACAATGTTTTAAATTCATATTTATCAGCACATCCAATACATGCGTGTAATGTATTCTCGTGGTTTATATAGAAAAATCCTGAATGTGGCTCTTAATAGCAGTTCTGCCAGCTATAAAGAAAGTACCTCCCATTTGCTAGTAAATATGCATTTAATAAACAAACAAACAAACAAAATTGTAAACAGTATTTAGAATACGCTAAATGACTTTAAACAAAAAAGCTATTAGTAAGTCAAATGTTGTGCCTTCTATTCCAATTTCTTGCTGCTGCCACATTCTGTTTCATTTTAATATGCGTATCTCAGTATGCTAGTATTCGCATAGACGCATCATCTTCTAATCATCTTTCAGAGATAGTTATTCAGTACCTATTTTGATTATAATATACAGTGTGAATAATTTAATAGTTTTAGAGCTAAATATAAAATAGACATCTTAGTTGCTTTTCAAATTTCCAACTTCCTTTTAGTAAAATTCTGAGCTTACTGAAAGTAGAGTTTTAGTCCATTCATTGACCTTTGTTGACTTTCTTCTAGTGAAATAGAAACCAGCAGAGATACTGAAGTGGACAAATAGAATATCTGTATCTTCTCTATGCTTCACACATGATAAGAGTTACTTTTCCCTATTATCAAAGTTAAATATGGATGTTGAAATCCCCTTTTTGGCACACCATGATGAACTTTCACCTTCTTATACCAAACCACTGCTTAATTGATACTAATTTAAAAGGTTAATTGTTAGTTGAATGTTTTTTCTCAACACGTTTTAGCCTATGAGAGGGAGAAATGTTTCGCTTCTGTGTCACCTATACATTAGATCAACTGAGGCATTCCCTAATACATAAAAACTGAAAAAAAAATACCCATCTCAATTCAAAGAGGTCCAAAAAGTGAAAACACTCTGACGTTGCTTTTGCTCACAGACCCTTGTTACTGTCATACTTTCATCCACATGCATGTTTGGTGCTGGTTATCTCAGTTGAGAGACAGCAGTCTTTTATGTATGACGAGGAAAAGAACTGAACTTCATGACCACAACCTCCTGCAAGATGAATCAGCTGATCTTCCTTGCCTGTCTCCACACAGCTGCTGGAACACCTGAGTTGGATCTTTCCCTTTTTCCAGGCTTTGCACAGAGGTTTATGAGTTCTGGAAGGAGGAGCCAGGTTTTCTGCACATTTGTCTTCCAGTTGATTGACTTTGTGCAGGCTTTGATGTAATCTCTGTTTAGTGTTTTACCAAATGAGAATCCTTGTTGTAGCCTTTTCTGCCTTAAGATGTCTCTTTAGCCTTATTTCTTGAAATACTATATTTGAGACCTCTACTTCTGTCTCAGATTTCAATATGCAGTTAAAATTGGCCATGCAAAGAAAGGGGGAGCAGAGATAGGGGACGGACACAGAAGCATGCTTGTCCATTAGGTGATTACAATTTTTCCATAGTAAATCATGTTAAAAATTAGATGCTGAAGTAAAAAGTGTAGGGTTTATTTATGCAAAGTGTTACAGATAAGTTCTTACAACAGAATCTGTAATAACTTCTAGTGTAGATGCCCAGTTAATTTTTCATGATTTAGAAATACTTCAGTTTTATTTGGAATAATTTTTTAAGCTCTGATTGACCAATGTGCATACATATGTATATTGGTTTTATCTGTGTTCTTGAAATAGACTTGAACATAGCATATAGCTTTGTTTGCATGCAGTAGAGACATTCTTGGCAAGACAAAGCAGGTCATGTGAAAAGCAAGAATGACTGCTGGTCTCTTCCATCAGAATGATTCCTAATCATTTCTGCCTATGTGTGTGCATTGGATGTTTATGCTACTAGAATAGTAATAGCAGTTCTTAACTCAGAGTACCTTACTCAAGTGTTTAAGCTGGTTTCAGAAATAATTTTCTTGTCAGACTCATCATTGTAAACCTCTCTGATATGTCTGTACTGCCATATGTTGATTTACATAAAGTGTGTCACATTCAGTGTGAAAATAACCCAAATGGAGAGTCCTTAGAAATGAGCCTCACTTAAGATGCTAAAGCAGAACTTAAGTGCCATGCAGGTGCTCCCACAATTTGTCTGCATGGAAATTCATTTCAGCTACAATTGAAATAGCAATAAGGATCTCTGCTGCAGCTTCTTAGGCAAGTAGAAGGGATATGTGCCTACTTTGTCCCATCTGATTACATTGACGTTTTGACATCTGCAATTTTTCAGCATGTATCTTTGGAAAGCAAAACCATTTTTTTTAAGCCTCTGCTATCATGGCTGTGAAAAATGCTTGTTTCACAGGACACATACAATACATGGTGATGACGCTTTCATCAGGTTAGCATTTCTTTCTAATCATGCCATAAAAGAATACCTGTCAATGCCAGAAAAATGAAAGTAGAAGGGGAATAAAGGCAAGCACACTTCTACAGTCAGCCAGAATTATGGATTTTACAATATTCTTTGATATTTTTTCTTGTGATGTTAATGATTCATTCTCTATTTTTCAATTGCTGTTAAGAAGTTGAATATAAGTAAAAATTGATCCAGATACAGAATATGTCTCCTTCAGTCTGAAAAAAAAGGTCTATTAAGTTTGTATTTTGAATTGAATAATTTAACATGTTTTCTTGTAGATTGTCAGTAAAATTAGTCAAATTATGGTGTTGCAGCAGACTTTAAATAAAATGTTTGTTGTTAAGTGCTTTTATACAAACGCTTTGTTGCATAGATATGAAAGGTACACTTTGATTTAAACTGTTAATGTAGCAGGAAAAGATAGTTCATTACAAAGTTCGTAACAGTAGTAAGAGTTTAAAAAAAAGTGTAAAGGTGATGTCCTCTTGTATCAAATTATTATTAAAAAGAAGAAAAAATGTTTTATAGCACTGTCTAGAAAACTGTGCTGAGAAAGATGATTCCATTGGTTAATGAGTTACAGTTATAAAGATACACAGTAAAAAATAATCATAGCAGAATGACATTCATTCCTCTGAAGAAGGTTAACACAAAGCTTCTGTGTCTCTTCAGTACTTACTCAAGACTCATTTTGAAGGGTTAAATTGGAATTTAATGGTGCAGAAACTGCTCCCTCTGGCTCTTTGCAGAGGAATGGATTTCAACTCCCTCAGGAATATCTCAGAACCACCATGGCTGATTATTTCACCTGGGGAAGGGCACAGACCACAAATGAAGCACTTTTAAATAGTCCATAAATGATACATAGGTGGTATATTGAATAAGACCTCAGAAAATCGATCTACAAAAATAGTACAATTGAAAATACCTGAAACCAAACATTATGCATTGATTAAACACAGTTTAGAACACAAAAACTTCTGACAATTTTCTAAATTCTAGCCCAAGGCAGAATAAAAGATTTAAGTTGCTGAATACGGGTCTGGTTCCTTGACTTCACTCATTGACATAATTGAGCCTTCAGTTTCATTAGTAAGAGAAACAGCCTTAGGTCCTAATCTTACTATTATAAATGAGAACTCTCATCTAAATCAAGGGAATCTCTTCACTTTCTTTCTATAGTATGTTGTCTAGTGAGCAAGAACTCAAGTTTCAGAGTTGCCTGTAGAAATTTATCGTTGGTGTGCTAAGGCACTTGAGGGATGCCTGAGTACATCCCCTGGCATTTAATCATTTTGGACCACCTCTGAAACACCAACCCTCTATTTTTATGATCATCTACAGGCTCTTCTGCTATCCAGCTGTGGGGAGCAGGGTCATGACAAGTGTTTTGAACTTTTGTATGGGTGCATCTGTGAGCACGCTTCTATTGCTAGGGTATGAAGAACAGTTTACAATAAAATGCTAACTGTTATCTAGCTAAGGTTCATGATCTAGCGCACAGCAAAAGTAAAATGTTTTAAGATTAGAGAGTAGTGCTGCTCTTCAGATGCTTTCCGTAAATAACTATTGCCCAGTGGTTTTTATGGGAGACAGCCCAATCAATCCTGTACTTGTATAATAGACAGTGTTCTTGCATATGAATGATTTGCTTTGCAGAGGTTTTGTTGACCTTAAATGGAAACAAACATTTTGAACATCCTGCTGGCTTGGAACAGCCATTATTTACAATGTAGGTGTTTAGGAGGTTACTCAGATAGAATTTTCTTAACATTCAAGACAGCCTACAAGATAACAACCTGGAGAAACTGAAGGAGACTGAATTCGGTTTGAATCCTAATGAGCTGCAATGGCGAGTCCCTCGACAGAGCTTGTGCTGAGGAGCTGCACTGTCAAAACAATTTCCAAGCAATGCCCATAGAATTTAAAGCAAATCAGACATGCTGATAATAAAATAAACACAAAATGAACAAAAATAGGTGATTTTGACTCAGGCAAGGTTCATGCAAGATTCATTGTGAGCATCAGAAGAGGGGAAAGATGATTTTCTGGCAGACTAGGAACCTGTGTAAGCAGTCTAATTTCACTAGATAGGTTAAACTTAAGGAAGCAGCCTTAGTAATGAAGTTTTATGTTTCAAAGAATAAGACAATGACATCATTTTCTCAGATTGTCTCCTGACAGGAGGAACTAATTACAAAATAGACTTGATCTCTGAACAGATGAGGAATACAGTTTGAGCTATGAGGAACAAGAGAAAGAATGCTGGAGAGAGATGATTTCTGAGTCTCCCCCGCTAACCCTTTTGCCCTCCACATACTTTCCTGTAGAGCTTCTAATACCCTAAATCAAACTTAATTAAAAGAGCAGACTATTTTATAACATATTTTAGAGGTGATTGCTCTCAAACCCCAAACTGTATGATACAATTTATTTATATTTTTTGTGGAAATAAACCTCTCATATAAGCAAATCCTCACTCATAGTGTACTATCATAATACACTTGATTTAACAGAGCTCTGATATTTACACTAGGCAAAGATCTCAGTCTCGTGGGATTTAATTCTTCTCTCATTTACATTGTTTTAAGCATACTTAACTACTTAACATTTTGAGGGGTTACTACCGATTTGCTACAGTGCTAGACTAAAATCAGGATGACCTTTTTCTTGCTACGGTAGAAAGGTGTTTGATTCTGAATAACCATAGGATGGGAAAGACTTACTCTTCAGCTTCTCCTTCTTTAAAGTAAGACATGAGCAGTATGTGACATTTTGGTGAAAGACAAATGAACCTGATACCTTCGGGTTTACTTTGGATGTCTTATACGACACTGGATTCACTTCTGAATGTCTTTGAATGTATGTAGGCTGGCCCTATATACATCCCACACCACCTGTTCTCATTCATTTTAGCATGTTTCGTTAATTGCAATGTTGCTTACAACCCTTTCTGTCTAAAATTATGCAGTTTGCTAAACTGTACACTTATCTCATAGTATGAATTCTTCAATAGTTAATATGAAATGCATTCTTGTCTATTCTAGGTCTAGGTTAATTTACGTGCTTATGCAAAGTCTGGACATTTCACATTTCACATCATCAGGCTACAGAAACAGACCTGCTTTTTAAACAGAGAAAATAGTCCAGTTATGGTTATATTTTCCTGCTCTTTTATGAAAATTTGAAAAGAATAAAGTGAGAATTTAAAAGAACAATGCAACAGGATAGATAAGAGAAATATCTTCTCGTCTACATAATTTCCAAAGGAAAATGTACATGAAGTGTATAAAAGAAGTCTTCATGTTACCTTCAGATGCCATCTTTGGTATAATCTTAGGTATTGATCTACACACATATTGACAGATACCTCTAGAGAGAGGTATAGAGATATGTACACAACCTCCTACCCTCAGTTTTTCACGTATCACACATGTTTCAAAGAGCAGTATTAACACATTCCAACTGCAGATTCTGGTTGAGCCGCCTATTATCAAGCAGATGCCATAAATATTTGTATTTTTTAATTTCCCATAGCAGTCAGACACATGCATCTCCTTTTATCTCCCCCTGACACTCCAGAAACAGCACTGCTCATTCAGCTGATGTTTTAGGATGAAGAAGACGACCCTCCATTTTCACCAGCAAAGCCATAGAATATTTCTGAAAGCAGCTAAAGAGATGATGAGACAGGAAAGCTTGTTGGGTTTCAGACCTGACTGCTCATGCACATCACTATTATCTTGGATAAATTGTGTTTTTTAAGCACAAGCTTGAGCAAACAATGGTATGTAAATTGCATCAACCTACAAATAGCTTTGGGCGGCATTGTGCCTCGTACCACAATTCAGAATAATTGCTTAACGGCTTCACCTTGCTCTTGGGGGATAATAATCAGCTGCTTACCTCTGTCTGTAGTAAAACTACTAAACATTAGCACAGAAAACCCAACATAAATGTACACTTGCTCATCTGCTTCGTTTAGCTGTTAAAGCTTTCACATCACTCACTCTTTATTTGATGCACAACATGCAAGTCTTTACTTGCTTTCTATGTATTTGGGCTCTTTATCTCCCATAACCATACAAATATTTAATATGTATCTCCTCGTATGCATATGAAGTTGAACCAAAACTGCAGCCCATAATTGTCTGATATCTTTTTCCCCCCGTTTGTGTAATGGAGATAGTAAAGCTTATTCACACATCTAAAACATTTAAGAAGCACTGATTCTAAATTACATGTAGTATATAAAATGTACTTATACCATGTTAATGTTATTACACCATAATGGTGTAAAGCATCCTCTCCTATATATGAGAGTCAATCTCACTGTGAACAACACTCAGTGATTTTTCCATGTGAAAGGGGTAAAACTCCATAGTGGGCTATGGGAAGATAAGATGCTAAAAACTTGATGTAGTTAGTAGCTTGTGTCAGTCTGTGCCATAAAATTGGATTTTGGCAGATGTAAATCCCACTGTAACTTCACATGGAAATTTACTTACTAAATTAGTAACTTGTTTTGAAACTTCCAGTGCCCGTTAAGAGGCATTTCTTATTTGGAGATATGTATACCCTCACTTGCCCCAATTTTGAATTAATTGTTGATTGAGTGAAAGAGTAATTCAGTGACAATACTGAAAAAATAGGGATTACTAATTTCTTGAAAGTACATGACCCAACAGAAGTCATTTCAGAACTAGGTTGAAAGAGAAAACACAATTAGCCTTCAACTTGAGTGGTTCTTTTGGTTTTACCTCCCAAAATTCTGGTTAACCCCTGCAGCCTGAGGTAATTGCACCAGTGTAGCATCCTCTAGTAACATGTGGCATTTCCTTGACTTGACACAATAGGCCTTGAGGATTTTCAAGTTGCTTTGCTTTCCTTTTAAAGGCTTTCAACATAACAACTGTGATATTTATACTCTTTTATTCTAAAGAGCATTTTCCCCGTTCTGTAGGAAGCTGAGACTGCTCCATGCTTGCTCCCAAGCACATCTTGACATTTTGAAAATGAACACAGGTCCCCAGAGGACACACAATGTGCTCAGACTGAACAGCTGTTCAGTTAGCAGTATGTGCAGTCAAATTAAAATGTATTAATTGCACATCAGGATCAACATAGACTTAAAGTTCTCTGAAATCAGAGCCCACAAAATACCAATCCTTTGCCCATCAGCTCCGCTTTCACTAATTCCATTATAGGAAACGAATGAATACATCCATATTACTTTTTTCAACAAGCACTAGCTTTGTAATTCTACAAGTTTAAAACTGAGAGCTAGCTGTAGTGGAGAGTGCTATGCTGAGCACTGTGCCACAAATACTTACAGTGAATGTTAATAATATTAAAAGTTATTGATCAGAGTGTTCTTATGTGGGAATTACAGACATGACAAAGATAGCATCAGCAACTACGGAGGGGACGAAATGATTTTCAACAGCCTACAACACTTTGGTAGTGATGACTGCTACAGAATGTGTGTTTCAGCCTCCAGAGGGATCCTGGGCAGTGACTAGTTTGCCTTTTCTTCATCTTCGTCATCTCATCATCACTCCACATACTTATTTCAGCACACGAGAAATACTGCAAAGAGTAGTAGTAAGTGGAGAATGGACTTGGATCATTTTGCTTGATAATGCCATCTCAACATGGTTTTGTTCTGAGGTCTTCTCATGTCTGGGCAATTCTTCCAAGCTGACAAAACTTTCTTCTTTGAATCATAGTTATGAGCGTTATGAGAGAGAGGTTTCATCTGTTTAAGCATAATTATCTATCTAACTTGAAATCCAGTGAACTCAGATCTGAATTCAGTGGTTGTACAGCAAGCTACTAGTGGTGCCTTCTGGAATGTAATTAGTTATTGCTGATGGAGTTTATATCTTTAAACAAAACAAGTGTTCCACTAACTTAAATACATTCTCCCTTAACCTTTAAGTAAATGGGGTTTTGCTATTTCTTGATAGAAAATGAGCTCAGATGCAGACGTTTTTCTAGGTTTGCTCTCTGAATTAAATGTTTTACCTTGGTTTCAATCCTAGCTTGATTTCTCTTATAATGACAAGACCAATTTATTTAAATATGGTATTTTTACAGATACTAGAACAAATGCAAGGTGCTATAACTTTTTCATAATTCATTTCAGGTTAAGAATAATACCTCTACAATGCAGGCCTTTGATTGTAATGTATTTCTTTCAACTCATTTATTGTCCTCTTTCTAAACTGTGATTCAGATACTTGCTTAGTAAATATTGTCCTGGTATTTTACTGCGTTTCAATGGAAACAGCAGCAAAAAAGTGGAGCAGTAAAATTTAAAAATATGACTCTCTAACCTGTAGTTGTACATCTCGTAGTGTTAAATAATATTTTTTTAATGGCAGCTATTTATTCTTCACCTGTCTGCTCTTTTCTGCACGCACATACTCGTATTCAGCAGAGAATAGTAGTAGTTGTAGTTCCCCTAGCGCTATGTCATGAGGACCACAATAAAACATAGGACCAGAATTATTGGTAGCATAAAGCAGTTTGTAGGAACTGAAAACCTGTTTCACAACTGATTATTGATTTGTATCCTCTTATAGCCATTCCATTAATGTGGAACTAAAGGAAATATTGCCTGAAAAGGAAAGAGGAAGCAATACCTACATACAAGGGGAACATTTTCCCCAGTACATCTTCTCCTTATTTTACTTAGCTCAGGAGATGCAGCAGGTGATAATGTTCTTCTAGAATACTCCTGGGGCAATTTCTAAAATCGTAATGCAGAATAGTTTTGAACAATTCTACAAGTATTTGTCATTTCTGTAAAAAGGTCTAGAGACCTAAATTCATGATAGGCTACGATGAATAAGACCTAGAAAGAACTGAAACTTCTCAGTTTCACATCCTTTTCTTAATAAGTGTACAACATATAAAAAAAAATAGCTGTACAGTGGTCACATTATACAGTTTACTGGGATTTTGGTTAAACCACAGAATGTACTTCTTGGGCCTTGGGAAGGAATTTGTCTTCCATTTCATTTCCCTTAAAACTCAAGAAATGAAGATTAGTTACGAGGAACAACCTACTTCACTTAGCTCTAGGTTAGCACAGAAAATATCAAATCTAATGTAAACAATTTTGGCATTTAAATGTACATACTAGAAAGGAAAATGAAAGTACATTAGGGAAA
>NW_009939765.1:16540-17579 GCF_000696875.1 Nestor notabilis
TCCAGTATGTAGCAATGTATGTCCGAAGCTAGAGCTGTCAGAAAGTTGCTAAATCATCAAAAGAGTGCAAGGAAGAAAACTGTGGCAATGGAAATAGGACATGGAAATAAGTATTAACATGTTTGGAGTAAAAAGGATGTTAACAGTGCTGTAGGTCTCTTGAGCAGTAATAGAATAGTCAAATTACTTAAAAATGTGGAAATGACAGAACTGATCACTCATCATTTCTTCTCCGTCTTTAGGAAAAAAAGTGAAAGAAGTAAATGATAGAGGTGTTTGAAAAGATAATTATGATAAAACATTTGTTGATCTTGGATAATTTGAGAGGATGTCTAGAGCTAAATATTAAAGTGATAGACATTTTGAAAAGAGCATGCCCCTGTATCTTGCATTCAGAGGTTTTGAAAGAATTAGGCGAGGAATTTTACCAGGATTTGACCTTGGTTTTCACCATATTTTGGAACACCAAAGAGGTTCCAAAGAGAGCTAATGTTATGTAGTAATTTAAAAGGTGTCAGAAGAAATTATTTACTGCTGTATTCAGTGCTTAGTAATATGCTTAATTTGGCATTTCCACAGGATTTTCTTTTTAAGAATGTAATGCTTAAAGGCTATATTCCTAATAATTCTGTAGGTGCTTTGGCTTCTGTGCTGACAAATATTCAGTAATGACCAACAGAAAACCTAAAATCATAATTCATAAGATTTGCAGGGATGAAAAATTAGGGAAGTCATAAATAATGAAAATAAATATATATATGCCAGTGTTCTTAGAATCATAGAATCATGGAACAGTTAGAGTTGGAAAGGACCTTAAGATCATCTAGTTCCAACCCCCCTGCCATGGGCAGGGACACCCCGCACTAAACTATGTTGCCCAAGGCTCTGTCCAACCTTGCCTGGAACACCGCCAGGGATGGAGCATTCACAACTTCCTTGGGCAACCTATTCCAGTGCCTCACCACCCTCACTGTAAAGAACTTCTTCCTTATATCTAATCTCATCTTCCCCCTGTTTAAGTTTAAAGCCATTACCGCTT
>NW_009939766.1:0-10344 GCF_000696875.1 Nestor notabilis
CCGGGGAGGGGTGAGCCCCGCCGCTGGGGCGTCCTGCCCAGCTCCACATCCCCTCAGCCCGGCACCAAACCCCCTCCGGGCTGCGCTCCACAGCCGTGCCCACCCGGGTTCCCCGCTGCGGCGCTTCGAATACCGCGTCCGCCTCTGTGCCGATGCGCTTCCCGCACGCGTGGGTTGTACTCAGGCCCTGCACTTGCTGCCTGCACAGCTGGGCTCGGTCAGCTTGACACAGACCCTGCTCGGCTCCGTGGTTCTCTTAAAATCCCCATCTTCCCATGACAAGTTCCGGGATTACAAACAACAGCATCTCCTGAAGAACGGACAGGGAATGCCTGTCACTCTTACGTTGCCTCTTCCTTTCTCTGTAGGATGCTTTGACATTATCAATCAACAATACTTTTTCTCCTGCCATATTAGGCTTTACATCAATGTCTGTTCTGCTCCCAGCTGCCCAGCCTGGCCCTGCGGGTGACCTGGCTCCCAGTGCCTCTTGGCACAGTGGCAGAAGCCTTGTTCCCACACGCTCTGTCTCCTTGGGCTTGCTAACACAAGCTCCAGGGAGCTCCTGAGTCTCTGAGGGCTCTCACTGTAGCTCAGGCTCTGCTTTGCACTCTGTGGTCCTCTCAGAGGTGTGCCTGCTCTGATGTGAACCGACGGGGTGGTGGGAGGGCGGCGTCTGTGGCACAGAGCCTTATCCCGAGTGATGAGATGCGCAGTGCAGCGGGTGAGGTGAGATGGGATGTCACTTCTTACCACGTTGTCTCCAATGCAGGTACAGTGCCATGAAAGACTATTTATCTGAACTGGACAAAGAGACAAAAAAGGCTTTGGAGACTTTCTATGGATTTTCAGAGGGCAAGTCCAAGGTGCGCCGGTCGGTGGATGAGTGGAACAGCTCAGGGAGCGACTTCTTCCAGCAGATCCCTCTGCTGAAGTTTGAGGACTTCTCTAAGACGGCGACTGACTTTCACAGTGGCCAGAAGAGGAAAATAGAGGGCAGCGTCTTTCACAAGGACTCATCCATCGTGAACTCTGGGGACTCAAATGATATCATCGGCTTTCAGCTGGTGAGTGTCACTCTTCCTTGGCCAGCCAGTTCCCTGTGGGGCAGCAAAGGGGTGCTTTGGTTTGGTGTCCCTGGGCCAGTTTTATTGCTTCCTTAGGTGGCCTTACAGTGAGTAACCCTCCAGCTGCTCTTCTGCCCAGGCCTCCGTGGCTGCCTGTAGATACAGCTCCAGCTCCCTGGAAGAGAAATACCTTCCTGAAGTCTGCCCAAATAGACTTAGTGCTTCCCGTGACCTTTCCTGTGGGCCTGAAACATTTGATCATATCACTCAGCCCTGAATGAAAGGTCTTTGCTGCCCCTTTGTCCCCTCGGTACCACTCTAACTCCGTGTGTGGCATTGCTGCGGGGTCACCTGTACCTTGTGGAACACTTGATTTCTTTTCACCTGAAACGCTTTTTCCCCTTTGTAATTATCAGTGCGATGCAAACAACAGCAGTGAGTGTGCACTGTATACATTCAGTTCTGGTGTTAATGCCATCCAGGAATGGTACAAGCTGCATTACATGAACATCATGGCACAAATTCCCCTGGAGACTAAAGAAAAATTGAGTTATTCTGCTGATGACCTTCTACTGACATGTTTCTTTGATGGCCTATCTTGTGACAAAAGGTCAGTGCACAGAACATCCCTCTAGCTTAACAGCTTGTTTCCAAGTACATAGTATGTAGGAATTGAATATTTGGTGTTCGCTGAATCCCAGCAGGAACCATTTCCATTTCTAAATGAAAGCCAACGTTCATGTCTTCATCAGCTTTATTTATGCTCTTTAATTTCATTGTGCCTTGTGTTCTGCTGTCCACGTTTTAGGTAAACCTGTGGGGTTTGGCAGAATCAAATCTCCCTGTTTATGTTGGTGACAGTGCAGTTGTGTGTGCTGGCAGCAGCAGTTTCCCTGTGCAGTTATGGGGCTTAGACTACACTTGTACCTGGCTTTAGTGGTTTTCCCACTGCCAGGAGCAAGCTGCCCTGTCCTACTCACTGCTGAGGGCGTTCCTCATGTGCCTGTAATTACACAAAGGCAAAACATCTTTTCTTGGAATGAAGGCATTTGCTCAAGTGGGAGGGGATGCTCAGAGGAAAGACATGAACATGTTTGAATCAGGCAGGTGTGTGCTCAGCTCCACTGTGCAGCAGCAATTCTGAAAGCCAAGATCAATGTTCCTTTAGACCCTTGGCTGCTGAATGAGAAAGGACTGTGTCCCCTCCACCACCACCTTCCTCCTAGTCCTGTAAATCCACTTCCCCACCCTCTCAGCCCCCACTCCCGCACAGAAACCTCCTGAACGTTTATGTTCCTGGTGCTATTAAATCAGGTCACATTTCCATGTAGTTTCAAGATCCTAGGAAAAGGACCCACACTTCTCAGCTAAATAAATCACTTGCCAACAACAAAAAAAGGGAAACATCCCATCCTGCCATATCTCTGCCAAAACAGAGCCCAGATCTGCTGGTTGGCTCCTATAGACAGTGAAAACAGCCAAAGGCAACGTGACAACACTTGATTTCTTGCAGGCACTTCACTCGCTTCCATCACCCCCTGCACGGGAATTGCTACACCTTCAACAGCGGAGAAAATGGGACGGTGCTGAGCACCTCCACGGGCGGCAGCGAGTACGGTAAGAGAGCGACCGGAGGCCGAGGGCTGCTGTTAGATAACAGTGCTTCAGTGAACTGGATCCCACTGGAGAGTGATTGATGTGTTGGCTCTAGATGTGCAAGCAGATTGGGGAAATGCTTGTTTGAACTAGTGCAAACCATTGCCAGAGAATACAAAGATAATATCATTGCATCACTAATGTTTTCCATCGGGAACTACGGCTTCCCGGTTATTTAACTTTTTAAAGTAAGTTTCAGCCACCCTCTATGGAGACAGTACTTGTTTGCTGGCCTCAGGGCCACGGAGGGATGGTTCTTGCTACAAGGGTCTCAGCCTAGCACTGCAAAGGCTCTGCTTGGCTGTTGCAGTTCTGCTTAAGGCCAGATAACATTAAACAGAGTGCTGCCCTCCCTGCCCAGAAAAGCGGCCCTGGCTTCTGGTGTAACTCTGCTCCTGCCTTGTCTCTGTTCTTCAGGACTGCAGGTTGTTCTGTATATAGATGAAGCAGATTACAACCCCTTCCTGGTGACATCCACAGGAGCCAAGATCATCATCCACGACCAGAATGAATATCCCTTCATTGAAGACATCGGCACAGAAATCGAGACCGCAGCAGCCACCTCCATCGGGATGCACTTTGTGAGTGACAGCAGTCCCGTGTCCATGTGCACGGCCCCACTGCCTTCAGACAGGTGTAATTATGAACCAGCTGATGATGCTTGAACATGGCCAGCAGCTGGAAGGCTCTTAACACCTCACACTTGAGCAGCTGAAGTGCCCCAAGGAAAACCCTGTGATAGCACTTTTCAGAACAAAGTTTTCCCTTTGCGTAGAGGCCGTTGGAAAATCAGGTCTTTATAAACCAACCAGCCCCTGGGATTTTGTTTGTTCTCCTTCTCTCCCACCCCTTGGCTTTCCAGGGGATTTTTTGTTTTGTTTTCACAGCGAAATCCACAACCACAGAAATGTGTTAAGTGCCTCATTTCACTTTGGCAATCAGCAGTTCGCATCCCACGCAGGCTCCAGGGGCAGAAGAGAAGGAGTTGGAGCTGTGGGTAACCTGCCTTAGGGTCAGGTCTGCAGCACAACCCCTGTAGCTGTTCTGTGGGTTTCTTGCTATCCCAGCTGTAAAAACGCCTCGTGGGCAGTGACTCTGCCTTTGCCAGCTTAGTGAAGCATCCTGGGGAGGGCAGGGAATGCTGCAGCTCCGAATTTCCCCAATTAGTGTAGTGAAGACAGGGTGTTTGACCCAAGGGGCTGCTTTCCATAGTAGAGAAGTGAAAGCAGCACCATCTGGCCAGCCAGACCTTCCCCTTTCATCTGGATGGGCTGTTAAGTGAGCAGTTTAGTTCTGCCTTTTCTTCCCTGATGGTGGGTCCCTTATCTGTCCTGGCTGGGTGTGCCAGGTCAAGCTGATCTCTGCATGAGAAAAGACATTAAGAACAGGGCTGATGTTTTTAAAGTGTGCAAATAGTTCACTGTCTTCCAGCTGTCTGGAAAACAGAGGCAGCAACCCCCTGGTCTGACCAGTGGGATAAATGCTACCTGGGAAACAAAAAGTGACTAGGAGGTATTGGAGCCAGGGTGGTGTAAAGGAGGCAAAGTCTCACAAGACTGTTCCCTTTATAACTCTTACACCGTACAGGTGACAGTCACTGCAGGCAGAGCCTCAATATTTAATGTAACACTTTCCTGGCACAGTACATTTGGACTGTTGCATATAGAATAAAACCCAAAACTGAACGTATCTCAGTGACTGTGTTTAAAAGATTTGGCATGAGGAAGTGTTGCAACTGCATCCTGACTTAGCAGCCAAGAAAGAAGCTGGACACAGCTTCTGGACTCAAAACGTGTGATCACTCCAGAGAGCCATCCAAGGGGGAGCCATGACTGTCAGGACAGGGCTGCTCCACAGAGGTGCTGGATCAGTCCTTGTACCCACATCCAGGTACACAAAGGAGCACACAGCAACACTTGCTACACACAGTGCTGCTCACTACAGGCTTGAACATGGCAAGCCACGTTTCCCAAATGCATATGTCGGTGTCCAGGTTATCACTCCTGTATTTCTGCTGTGTACTAGGATTTACCCACCCACCCCCCCGCCTCCTCCAAAAATATTCCGAGATGTTTGGAATGCAAACAAGGCATTGCTAGGTAGGAGTTTCAGTGCTTTAGTTAAATATTTAGTTTGGAAATTATTTCAGTACCTGAATGAAGAAGTAAGCTTCTGTAGGAGTACGAGCTACAACAGAGAAGTTCTATACAAAAGACCTATCATCTGGTAGAAGATACTGCAGCAGACTGAGGCAGGTTCCTGGCACTAGGTTGTCTGTGGAAGTTAAAAGCATATTAAAAGCTGGTTTCATTCAATTTTCAGAAGTAATCATTCTCATATTGAAACCACATACTTCTGTGTCCCCTCCAAAGAGATCTGAGCATCTTTCTGAAGGATCTGACTTGCACTATGCATGTCAGCCTCTTCAGAGCTGCACCTATTGCTGCAGACAGAAGTGGTAATTAGCCATCAGGTTTGACCTAAGTAACCTGCAGATCCATAGTCAATGTTCCTACTGAACTGATCCTTTGTAGGATCAGCCCCTAATTTTAAACTCTATAGAGAAAGATAGGTGAAAGGATTCTTAAATGGGTGACATTTCTCATGGTTTCAGGCCACTTTCTTTGTTATGAAGTGGATAATTACCATAGGAAGATAGGAAGGGTTCTGGGCTGAGTGAGGCTGCAGGAAGCTACCGTACAGCCTGAATCAGCTCTTGTGGACTTGAGGGCTCCCAGCCTGGTTTCATCAGACCTTGCAGGCACTTGGCATTTCAGAGCTCTCTCTCCAGGCAGAGATTGCAGAACAGGAAAAGGTGTTGGCATTTATCAGAGAGGAAGGGTCAAAACAGTACCTGGAAAAAGTCCTGAAGGAGATACAAACATTTGATTTAGAGAGATTTTGGAGAGGTGCTGTTAAGCACTGGCAGAGCCTGAAGTGCTATTTTAGCCATGGAACAGGAGCAGCCAGGGCAACAGCAACCTGGGAAGGTGGGTTTTCACAGGAAAGAATAAAAAAAACCACCCAACAGAGCCCCCCTTCCCTCAAAGCACAAACACATCAGGATAAACTATGCCTCTAGGATTTAGCAGTGAGAGAAAACATACATATGAATAACTGCTTTGAAAAATCCTCACTGCTGCTATTATAAAGTCTCAGCATTCTTGTAGAGGTTTCCAGTGAAGGCAGCAGATAATCCAGCCAGAGCAGCGTTTTGGGAAATGGACATTACAAACAAAACAGCTCCTTATTTTGACAAGTGATTGACAAATCATTTGAGATGGCAAAATCTGAAGGTGCTGCTCAAACCTGCCCCATTGCTTAGTTTCAGAATTGTAATGAACAGCCACTAAACCCTGTGGTTTCTGTGAACTCCATAACCAAGGTTTGTTCTTTCCTGGTTCTCAGACTCGGTCTCGCAAGCTGAGCAAACCCTACAGTGACTGCACAGAGACAGGGGCTGACATTCCGGTAGAAAATCTCTACAACAAGAGCTACTCACTCCAGGTAAATCTGTTGCATTTGTTTTATCAGTTGCTTGAAAACTACCTTCAGAAAAAGCTTTATGATATTCTGCAGTTCAGGATCTGAGATTGTGAACAGTGCAGGTGTGGGGTCACTGCCTTTAACCACTGATGTAAAATACCACAGTACTTTTTAAAATCCAAATTTTATTCCTAAGTGGTTGATGTTTGAAGTTCCCTTAGGCGCCCTGCTAGATAAAGAAAGAACATGAGCTCATTAGGCAATTTTCAAGCAATGTGAGACTGGAAAATATTGGCCAAGTAAATGTTGCAGCTTAGTAACCCTTGAAGCCAGAAATTGTGACCTTTAGGACTCCCAAGAGTAGCAGATACCATCTAATCAGTGTCCAGATAGCAGGATGTTTGTTTGCAGAGTAAGTTTCCACTAATTTTGCATGGTTTCTGTAATTGGGTCCTCCTGGAGGGTGTCAGTTGTTGTAGCACTCTCCACTTGAAGAATTGTAATTATATCAGCTGCTGCCTACTGCAAAGCCTGTGCCTAGCCTGGATTTTGGTTTATGGGGTATTATACCCGAGAGCTGCTGTGATGTACTGCCAGTTAGCATCACACAGACATTATCTCAGAGTTTTAATAACAGTACTTCACCAAAACTCAGTGCTCAGGAAGGCCGGGATAGGGACCAAAAGGCTTGACTGGGATTTCAAAAAGGGAAGCTCAGTTCCTGCTTGTTCCAACCCATTAAGAGTTTTAGCTCAAAACACTGACTCTACTGCCCATTAATGCATAAAACTTCAGGTCTCCAAATAGGCACCATCACAATTTGGTCAAGGCTGTGAACGTTTTCACCAGTGAGTCACTTCCCACACCTAGTTGTTGATTCATGGACCACATGCCACAGCAGACAGAAAACCTCCCTAGCTGTGGAAAGAGCAACTGCAACAACTGAAGCTCTCCATGGCTTGTAGGGGAAGTGGGGGCACTCCCAGAGCCCCCCTCAGAGAGGAGTGTACTGTCAGTTCTTGCACTAGAGCCTACACCCTCCACAGGACTTTCTGCCTGTATTTGCATTCACTAGCAACAGAGCCTGAAGGTGCAGGGAAGTGGGGCTCCCATCTTACCACTGCTGGCATAAACAGATGTTTTTAGGTGGACACCAGCCTGGACCGTGGCACTGCAGAGGCACAGCAGCCTGTGCTTCTCAGACAGCAGCCCTTGGTTTATCTCCCCAGATTTGCCTGCACTCCTGCTTTCAGAGGGCGATGGTGGACTCGTGTGGCTGTGCCCAGTATGCACAGCCCTTACCCGCCGGGGCAGAGTACTGCAACTACAAGAAGAACCCCAACTGGAGTAAGTATGCACACTGCACATGCCTCAGCTGCCAGCTGTAGCACCACAGCCCAGCCCTGCCTGCACCCAGCACCTCCTCAGCCCACTTCAGACCCTGTACCACAGAGCCTGAAACTGGTGCTCTTGTTTAGATTGACTTGTTCCTGACAGTTGTTCTAATTGCTTGTCATTGTGCACACCACACTTGAGCGGGTGAGGCGATTGTTCATGCCTATAGCAAGTGACAACTACTTCTCAGGGTATTTTGCAATATTTACAGGGTAAATCTTTTTGTTCTCACCATAGAGGTGATAGCCACAAAGGCCACCTCCACCCCAGACGCTCCACTCCAGCACAGGTAGCAAAAGATCATTGCTTTTCTTTCTGGCTTCTCACCCATATGTCCTGCTCCCTTCTTGCAGTGTACTGCTACTACAAGCTGCACGAGAAGTTTGTGAAGGAGCAGCTGGGCTGCCAGCAAATCTGCAAAGATGCCTGCAGGTAAGTCCTGCCCATGATCAGAGCTAAAATGCCTCGTGAGAGTTGAGCTCCCAGCTGACAGCCTGCCTCTCTCTGCAGCTTCAAGGAGTGGGCACTCACCACCAGCATCGCCCAGTGGCCATCCACCGTGTCAGAGGTGAGTGCCTGCTCACACTGTGTGCTGACAGCACATGGCACAACAAGGCTTTCACTAGCTCAGAGCTTCAGTGGAAGCTCGGGCCCCCTGGGGTGTTCCTTAGCACTTCAATGCTGCTCCTCCCCGAGGCTCAGTCTGTCCTGTCCAGGTCAGGGCTTCCCCTCCAGGGGTTCACCATTAAACCAAGGTTTGGCTTGTGGGCTGGGAGATCCCCTCAGGGACCCATCACACACATTTAGTCCTGGCACCCACACTGATCTGAGGAGGTGCTGAGCATGAGCTTCCTTTCCAGGGGGTTTCTACACAAGCACATACAGCTATAACAGTATTTTCTGTCTTTTTCTCAGGACTGGATGCTTCGAGTTCTCTCTTGGGACAAAGGGCAAAAAATCAACAAGAAGCTGAACAAGTAAGTTTCCCTGTATGTGTTTCTAGCTTGCACCTCAAACTCAGATATAATCTCAGCAGCCCTAATGATGGCAATTGGGAAAAAAGCTCCCTTAGAGCAGCCCAGCCCTACTGGTCCAACTGGTTATTTGCATAGTTTTTCAGTATGTTTCATGTTATTGTTTTACTAAACCCTCAACTTGCCTTTTGCTTCTCCTCTCAGGACGGACCTTGCAAACCTCATGGTGTTTTACAAGGACCTGAACGAGAGATTCATCTCAGAGAATCCTGCCAACACAGTGAGTTCCCTGCTCACCCGCAGGGAGACGTGGCTCTTCCTCCCTAGGGCAGGCTGGAAGCTTCCTTCTGGCCAGGGGAGTTGTCCCATCCAGCAGGGGCAGGAAACCACCTGGATGATGTGCCAGGTCCTGCCCCTTTACAGGCCTTTTATCTGGGGCTGTTTTTCCAACTGTCCAGTCCCAAGGCCTGCACAGAAGTAGCCTGCAGGCTGCCCACAGTACGTGCAGCACTGAGCTCCTGCCAAAGCAGAGCAGGAGAGGATAACCAGGCAGCAGAGGACGGGCTTACCACATTCAGTAGTGCTCAGCAAGCTCTGGGTGCCCCAGCTCAGCACAGACTCACCACACACCGTAATAGTGCCGTGGATGTGGACCCGGCACCCACAGGAGCCAGTAACCTTGCGCTCTCTTCCCTTCCAGCTCGTCATTCTTCTTTCCAACTTTGGAGGCCAGCTGGGCCTTTGGATGAGCTGCTCGGTTGTGTGTGTCATCGAGATCATCGAGGTCTTCTTCATCGATTCGCTTTCCATCGTGATGCGGCGCCAGTGGCAGAAGGCAAAGAAGTGGTGGAACAACCGGCAAAGGCAGCGGCCGGGGAAGCCCCCGCAGGCTGGAGACCTGGAGAGGCAGGGCCACGACAACCCCGTCTGCATCGACGAGGACCTGCCCACCTTCAATACCGCCCTGCGCCTGCCGCTGCCCCAGGAGAGACCCTTGCCCAGGACTCCCCCCCCCAACTACAGCACTTTGAGGCTAGAGCCTGCCTTCACGGAGCAGCTGCCCGACACACTAGAGCTCAGCCAGCACTGACGCTTATTTATCCACCCATCCAGGTGCCAAAAGAAGAGGTGGGTGCTGGACCCACGTGTCCGGGGCAAAAGGCACATACGCAAACGAGCACTGAAGGGCTGTCGGGTCAGACCCTTATTCAGGGATTGAACTTGCAGTCAAAGCTTCTCTGAGCAAAGCTCAGACACAAAAGCCAAGGGCTCAGAGACATTAGGAACTTCAGCAACATCAATTCTCAAGTTAATCATTGCAGGAGATGGCTGGAGCAGGATGTGGCACTGAGCTGGGATGTCTTGCCAGACAGAGGCATACATTAGCAACCAACTGCACACACCCCATTGTATGTGGGCAGGAATTACTCCACAGCGGAAGATTGATGCCATATTGAGTATTAACACTAATTGCTCTCTGCTGTGTTGCTTGACTTGTGGGAAAAACCCAGGGCTTTCAGGAATGCAGCATGACATTTGCAGGAAGGGGCATGACAGTTTGGTAAGAGCACAAAATGGATAAAAGGAAAGCTCTCAAGCTGAATTTTGATGAGGTGGCCTGAGGAGCTCTTTGTTCCAAGATGAAAAGTTAAGAAAGCCAGAGATGTGCTTGTAGAGCAAGTCATTACACAGCTTGAGCAGGAGAACCTAAGTCATTCTAAAAGAATCACCTGAAAGGGCATGAAATCTAATTTTGCTCACAGTAA
>NW_009939766.1:10437-12957 GCF_000696875.1 Nestor notabilis
CCTCAGCGAGTGCTGCTGCTCTTCTGTCTGAACCCCAGCACAGACACCCTGTTCGCTGCCCCGGGCTCCACATGCAGCAGGAGGTGGCTGGAGGATCTATCTGCCCCGTGGTGCAACATCCACTTGCCCACACCTCCTCCACTGCACGGTGCTGCATCAACACCCGCATTCTGCCTCCTGTGCCCTGAGCCAGGCTACGTCCAGAGCCTGCTGCCTGCACACACAGGGCTGTGGGGAGACCCCTGTGGCACCCAGCCACACCACCCTCCCACTCGCTGCCAGTCCTGTGCCCGACTCCTTCCTGCCATAGCTGATTCCTAGCTGCCTAAAACACACTATAGGTGTTGAGGGTGAGCATAGCCTACACCAGGTTGGCTGCTTAGGGGTTTTGTAGAGCAAGAATGATTCAGATCGTGTGTGTGTGTGAGTGTAAGAAAGCCTCTTTCGCTCTCTCTGTATAAGCTTATATAGAATCCAGAAAGGTTCTTTAATGTGCAATAAAAGATATTTTAACTGAATTATTTAAATAGCTGATAAAATGAAAAAATAAAGATATATTTTTGAATAACTGCTTTTCTTTTTTGTTTGTTTTTTAAAGTTGGCAATAGACAAGTCTATCCACAGATATCCAGGAGATACAGGACTTGCCCCAGGCAGCCAGGCCAGGTCCACAGGCTCCTCTGCAGAGGTGGGGCTGTGCTGCAGCACACTGCTTGACCTGGCTCAGGAGCACAGCATTCACCAGCAAGGTGACCAAAACCACTGGAATCTGAGAGTCCCCAGACAGTTCTACTCCAGTAGTCCTTTGGAGACCACTGGAGGAGAAATGGGTTTGCTCTGCCCAAGAGCCCCTTCTCTAGCACAGAAAGGCGAGGTGCTTGGAGCAAACCACTGCTCATCCATCACCTCTAATGCAACACCAAATACCAGCCACACTCATTACACTAGGCTGGCCCTGCTTGCAGCAACGGCAGAACAGACCTAGAGAAAGGCTGAGTAGCCTGTGCAAGCACATGCACTTCACACAACCAGCATGAGCCATCCTCATCAGCAGCAACAGAAGTAACAGCAACCTTCAGAGGTACGTAACACCTTACAATAAGCTCCTTCCTTTCCAGTTTGTTGCATCTTTCCATAGGAGCTGCTTCGGCTCAGTCACACCTGGGTAAGGACCATCTCCCAGACACAGGTAGCTGTTAGGGCCAGCTTTGACTCCAGCTCTACAAAGCACAGCCTCTAAAGACATTGAGAGGGGAAAACCTCCCTGGGAAAAAGCAAAACAAAACACTGCAGTGACACATACCAGAGTCTCGCTCCTCACCTGTACCTGTGTGTGCAGCAGCAGCTCTGCAGGACCAGAGCTCTGCTCACTTCACACACCACAGACAGTGCCAAGAGGGGCCATAGGATATCCACTCACTGCTGGCACAACACAGCTCCTTCCCCACCACTACCACCTCACACAGAGACTCTTCTTCCTCTCCAGCAGCTCAAGTGATTTTGCCCCCTCCCAGCACCAAGGGCTGGGTTATATCAGTAGGTACTAATCATGCAATCAGCATGGGAACCTCCTGCAGCTGCTGCTGGAGCATCACTGCACCGGGGCCTGCAGCACAGCTCAGGATGGGCCAAGGGGACATGGCTTCATGTCCCTGGTGCTTCCCACCATGTGGCAGCCCAGAGCTGTGCCTACAGATAATGCAGGCTGGCTCCCAGAGCTTTCTTTGGGATACTTGAGAAGGTGAAGCATTGCAACGAATAAGTGAAGACTTTACAGAAAGTCTTAGAATCCCAGCCTGGTTTGGGTTGGAAGGGACCTCAAAGCTCATCCAGTTCCAACCCCTGCCCCGGGCAGGGACCCCTTCCACTAGAGCAGGTTGCTCCAAGCCCCTGTGTCCAACCTGCCCTTGAACACTGCCAGGGACGGGGCAGCCACAGCTTCTCTGGGCAATCAGTTCCAAAGGCTTCCCAGAGCGAAACTAAAGCCTTAAAACTCAACTGAGCAGTTCCAATCCTGCAGCATGGACTGGTCAAACTCTGCACCCGATAACTGCAGTTCTCACAAGGAAAACACCATTTGGTTGGGGGCAAGGCTGCTGCAGTGTCACACTCCCTGCAGTGTGCCCGTGAGGCCTCACTGGTGGATAACACGGGACGTGTCCAGGCACCTTTTGGCACAAACACTCACTTCAAGCTCTTTGGAAAAGCCCAGGTTTTCTGGAGGCGCATTTACTGCTCAGGGCAGAGGCAGCACCTTCGCTCCTTGGATGAACAATCCTCGGGAGGCAGGAAGCCACGGAGCAGCTCCAGAAAGGGATTACTTCATCCCGAGTGAAATACTGAGCTCCACTGAGCTGCTGAGTCATCTTAAACACAAAGAACTGCCCAGGACAGTGCGAGAATCAGCTCCGGCACATGCCAAACATCATAAACTGAAAGCGTTTGAGAAACTCAGCTTGGGCTTTATGGGGACAAGAGGCTGTAAAGTTTGTGGAGGTGATGTCCCTTCCGCCACTGCTG
>NW_009939766.1:13203-14496 GCF_000696875.1 Nestor notabilis
GCCTGTGCCTGTGCCTGTGCTCTTCCGCAGCTCTCAGCCGCAGTGGGAGGTTGCAGGTGATGGAGGAGCTGCTGGGGAAGGGGATGAGGAGGAGGAAGATCCGGCTGCACAGAGAAGCTTTGCAGGAATCTGCTGGGAGATGCCCAGGCAGAAATGGGGTGTGAAAGCACTGAGAGCCTGCTGGGTCCTGCTGTCACAGACACCTCCGTGCACCACGTCACAGAGCCTGCTGGCCAGACCCAGGACCAGCTTTGTCTCAGCTAATGCACAGTTGCCCCATAACAGCCTTCAAGGGCACAGACCAGATCAAAGCAACCTTCTGACCCAGCCCTAACCCAAAGAGCTCAGGTGTTTCACTTGTGGGTGCCTGATTTCTGTAGTTACTGTCCTGACCTATCCCCAAAGGAGCTCTCAAAGGCTACATGGGCTCATCCTGCCCTGAGGAGCTTGGAGACTGGTTTGTCAGAGCTGTGGTGGAAGCAGCTACAGACCCAGCAGCAATTCCAATGCTCCCGGCTCCCCTGCACCAACTCTGGCCATGCAAACCACAGTGAGAGGAGCAGGGGCAGAGACAGCACCACCTCCAGCAGCAGGACTTGCTGCTCCAGTACTTCCAGGGCCCAAAACTGCTGGGCAAAGGCTTCTCCTGGTGGAAAATGAGACTTTCCCCTGACTCTGCAGATTTCCCTGCAGAACAGCCAGCATGAAAGTGACTCAAAACAGGAGGGACAAATGCGGGAAGGATGGGAGGCTTCCCTGCCAGGCTGAATTAGACCTGGTAACCCAGAGAAAAATGGGAGCATCCAACCTTCCAGCCAACGTGCCCAGGATATGGCAATGAACAATAAGTCACAGATTCCTTGGAAAATGCACCTGAAACACAGCCCGGCCCCATCCTGATCCCAGACATCCAAGGCACCGCTGTTCCCAGCCCCACAGCAGCCGCAGACCCAGGGTGTCAGCCTGGACAGTCACTGCACACCCTTGGAGTGAGGGGACGGCTGCTTAAAGCTGCCCAAAGCTGCTCCCATCTGGGCAGCACCGAGGGGGTTAAGGGCTGCCGGGGCCCCCTTCCACACTGGGGACATCCAATGGTCCACAAACAGGTTTGGGAGCTAAATGCCCCATTAATGTAAATGGGGCTGGGCTGGGGAAAGGCATCTCCAGCACATGCCTATGGAAAACCCTTTCAGGCTCTGAACCCTCACCTGAGCCCTGCAGTGAGATGCAGCTCCGGGGGGGCCGGACACTGCGGGTGCTTCCCTTTCAACCTCTCACCTCCGGCGCAGGGGA